>NW_010185149.1:0-49769 GCF_000695765.1 Mesitornis unicolor | reverse complement strand
TAGTCCCCAGTTTTTTCCTTCTTACAGAGACTCCAAGCTTGTAGGGTTAGGGCACGCCTGTTGTTTTTTTAAATGTCTGTTTAAGGTTCTGTGCGCCTTACAGGCCAGTGAATATACAGCCATCAGCTCTGGTATGCAGTGGCAGTATCTGGTTTAGAAGACCACGATCACGCTGACAGTGACATGTTACCGTGAAAGGTTTTCCAGCGTTTTGTAAACGCTTTCACTGTGAAGGCCTGAAATTGAGGGACTGCCGAGGTACTCTGGTCGTATCACTAATATTTTCTCACCATGTTTCAGATCTATGCCAAGCTTTCTTTTGGTAATGCAGCTCTTCGTGCTTTTTCTCCAGACTGCTTGTTTTGAAATCAGTGAGGATGGAAAACTAATTCTGAACACACCTACAACTCTACTCTTAGTCAGCCACTTGCTTGTGAATGCTGTCCTTTGTTTACTGCATAATGATGGAGAGACTGTGAAATGCCTGTGAAATTGAAGCTGGTATTGGAACACATGGCAGATCGTGCACAGCTATTAAGTCAGAGAAAGACAATGATGTGACGCAAATTGGCATTCATGTAATCTTAAAAAAATTCACGTTAACCATTTCCAGTTTTAACTAAAGTCATGGAACAGTTGTTTAAAGCGTATTTGAGTGTATAATCAAATGAGAGAGAGTTGATTTTTTAGTTTAAAAAATAAGCTGATTGATTTAACTAGTTCAGCATGTCTTCCCCCCGCCCCCCCTTTTTTTTTTTAGCTTTTCTCCATGCATGGAAAATTGAAAGAAGGATTTGGTGAAAGGGAGAAGATCAAATTATGTTTTAAAAGCTATGAATAAATTTGTCTTAATGCAATGTTAGGGTTTTAATCATGTGACTGCCTGCCTTCCTGCCACCTGTTTTGTGTGAGTGCATTTATCTGGCACCCCATGTAGCAGTTTCTGTCTTTTTTTTTTATTTTAGATTCTTATTACTACTGTATAGCTTTTGCATTTGATTCTATTTTAGTTCCTCTGAGCAAGTTGTTTTCTTCAATGTGTTATTTCCAGAGTATTCCTCTAAACGCTATTAAAGCATCCATCTCTGTGGTACTTAATCTCCTTTACTAGAGGACAGCACCATGTAAAGGAAATAAACTTCTGGTTTTGTACTGATGGTCCCTGCTTGCTTCTGAACACAAAAATCTTTGTGCTCCGTGGTAAAGCAGTTGTCTTTTATTTAGTGCTTCTGCGAAGAACCTAGCCTCCCACCAATTTGGAGAATACTGCTATTTTGAATGTAATCAGTGGAAATTTTTTTTTTCTTCTCATTAGTAGATACAAAATTTGTTTCCTTAAATATTGATGTACAAGCAATTAAATGTTTGATCAATTTACAATCTTTTCTTCATTGCAATATAGTTGAAATTACAGGTACTAATAAAATATCCATCAGTACACAGATGAAGTAGTGTTTCTCAGAAAAACAAAGCTATACAAATTGTTTTCTTGCATCATCTCAGAGGTTATGTCTCCCGGACAGTGCAATCAGGTAACTTCTCTGGTCAGTTTTCTCAGGCTGTTCATGGCTGTTTTCTTTCTTCAGATTTTTTTCTCACTGTGCTGAGACAGAGTATCTCTTCATCTGTCTCTTATCTGTGTATAAATGCTTACTATTTCCCCAAGTTACAAGGTTTAAATGTATAATAAGGAAGTAAAAAAGAAAACAAAACCCTCCCCCCAAAAAAAACCCTGAAAACAAAACCTAAAAAACAGCAACAAGAAAAAAACCACACCACAAAAAAGAAACCCAAAGACCACACTCAGCAGACTTGGATATGGAAATGGCTGAAGGGATTACTTTTATTGTTGCTTGACCTCTTGTTCTTCTCTCTTTATGATTTCTCTAACATGAAGCTAGCCCATTTTGTTGTTTAAAGATGAAGTGACAAGGGCTCTTAGTGTAGGACGGTTCTATCAGTCCAAAAGGTTTAATCATGTCTGTAAAGTGAAGTTGTACTTTTGGATTCTTAACAGCATAATTTTGCAGAGTAGGGCAGACTTCAGAAACCTATGACAGGTGTTGTGGTATACTGTTTTCTTTTGCAAAGTGCTGGAAGAAACTCAATAGGAACTAGCAGATTGCTCCCTGACAGAAAGGCAGAAGGTCATCATTGAAGTGGCCATTGGTATTTTGCTGGAGATGGCAGCTTTCAGTTCCTACTTGCTGCCAAGTTGTGAATTTAGCTTGAAGTGGGAGATGCTGTTGCACAGATGTATCTTTCAGTATGCTGTGACTTTGCTTATTTTTATCCATTACTGTCTTTCATATCTCTTTCGTAGTTTGCTAACTTTCTTGTTAACCTTTTTTTAGATGTAATTATAATGTTTAAAATACAGAGTAAGGCAAGGAAATCTCTAGCTATTTAGTTCTTCAAGTGTTGTAACTGAAATGTCCAGAATTTCTAGAAATGTAACTTTTCCAGGTTTGTTTGATGGTCTTTACCTGAGAATACCTCAAGAACAACAACAAAAAAGGATACAGTATTCTAAAACTTACTGAGGTACCAAAGATAGGAAAACCAGAAGCATGGTGACTGTCTTTGTTACTAATTTTTGAAGAACAGGAATAACAACAGATTGGCAGACTAGTCTGCTTCCTTTTGAATTCCTGAAAAAAAATCTGGAACAAAAGCTATTTGTAAGCATATAATATAATGACTGAATAAAAGACAGCATCAATTTGTTAAGGACAAACTGTGAAGTAATCTAACATATTTCACTGATAGGCCTACCATGTACAAGAGGGTCAGTTGATGTCTTATATTTGGTCTTTAACAGGACTTTCAAATCTGTTTCTCAGAATGTTTTTGCTGGGGAAGAGCAGTTGGGAACAGCTGCAGTTGTAATTAAGGAGATTAATCTGCAGTGTGTTATTGGACTGACTGGGAAGGGTTGAAGCATCAGTTACGTTAGAGTGAGAAGTGAATGATTGCTGGTAAAATGCTTTCCTGCAAAGTTTGAAAAGAAAACTCAGGTACAGTCTGATTTGGGATTTCTGATTAAAGTGGTACTGGAGTCCACTTCAGTGAGATCAAGGTACTTTATTCATAGATACACTCTACTATTTTTAGCCCTTCTTTATGAATACAATATTGAAGTGCTTCTTTTGTTAATTTGATGCTGTATTAAAGCTCTTAGAAAGTGTGGGTTTTTTTCATTTTCTGCTGTTTCATTTAGTAATGTGACTATTCCTGTAGTTAGTTAATTTGTAATGTAGATGATCATGAGTGTGGTTAGTCTTGAGGTTGGCAAGGTAATTTAATACTGTTGATAATAAGGAGTCTCCAAGGGAATTAACTGCGTACTAAGACCTCTATGGTGCTTGCAAAGAATTATTATCTGGGCTTGGATTCTTAAGAATTTTGTGTCAGGATTTTGAAATCTATGTCCTATGTGGGGGTAACCAAAATCTTCTGTTCACAAAGTTAAAAAATTACTGATTTTGTCTATGTCTGAAACAAAGCAAGAAAATCCTAAGCCTACAGAAGAGCATGTCCTGGTCTTTTGTTGGTTAGGTTGCACTTCCAGTGCCAGTGTTTCAGCTTTTGATCTTATTTGTATTAATCTGTAGCTGCCTTACTCTCCAGAACTGGAGTATGCCAACAGATAGTCTTCCCTTCAACTTAAGTTTTGTTACTTTTTGCCAATTGCTTAACAGGAGCACCTTCTAAAGAAACTGAAGGTTGTGCAGTAGGAGAGGACTCTTCTGAAGTTGTTCATTGATCTTAAAGAGCCATTTTTAAGGGTTCAGGAGTTTCAGCCAGCTGATTCCAGGGACGTCTGCGCTACTACCGAGAAGCCTGTCTAAAGAAAATGAAATTAAACAGAATTATGGATAAGGAACTTACCTTTCTTTGAGCTCACAACCAGCTTCAGAGGCAAATGCTGCTTGCCACAAGAAGGCATAGCTTTATAGTCTGCAATAATATATTTTAAGGTCTGATACAAATAATTCTGTTAGCATGAGTCCCAGATATGGCTGTGCTGTTCGGCAGGATTTAGATCATAGTAAGAGCTTCTCAAGCATTGCATTTCTCACCTTGTGTTTTTTTTCCATGTAAGCCATTTGTGCTGGGAGTTAGTTTTAAGTGGTATCTGTCTAAAAATGTTGAACTGTAATTTTGAAAATGTGTATACACATTTGTTGTTTTAAAACAACTCTGTCATCAGTTGCAGTATTGTAAAAATTAGGCCTATAATTTTGTATTTTTAGATTAAATAGGGACCAGGTGAAGAACAGAAAAATACAGTATAATTTCAAATCAATCAAAGTTGCTTTTGATTTTGAAAGTGAATTAAATTGTGGTAGGACTCTATTCCCTCTCTATTTTAGCATATTCAGTACATATTTATAATCTTTTTTGAAGTTCCCTCATGGTAGTAAGTGAGTGCAGCATCTTGCACAAAAACTGTTTGCCTGTTTTTATAGCAGCTTTTTAGGTGTGACTGTATTTAAAAATTGTGTGGGTGTGGCTAATGGAGGGTGTGTGGTATAAGTTTTTCTTTTGTTTACATAGCATGAGGTGTGGCTATAATGGGCACCCAAAGCTACATACGTCAGATAGTACTGCCTTAATAAATTTGATATATAGTATTTCTTTTCCATTCATTACTTTGGTGGAATTTGCTACTGTACTGTGAATACAAAAGACTGTTTTCTGCGGAAACAACAATGGTACAATAGAATAGACAAGGACTTCCTTAAAATTAGCGTCAGAGAAATAGGTTAGATATCCTGCATTCATGATTTACAAATGATCTAGCCAAAATGTAGTACAGGCAGATGGTAGAAGGATGTTTTGACCTAACAAATTCTAATGTTTTGAGAAGCACTACTAAAAGGCAGGTAAAAAATAAGTGTGCGTGTGTTTGATAAGAAATGGCAAGATAACTGGAGCTATTTTCAGTCTATGGGTTGTTCTGTGTTTAACAGCTGATACAGAGTAAACAGACTGCTCTCAGTATTTGGAAATGAAATGTGAAAGTAGCAAAATTAGGTGAAACAAATCTTCACAGAAAAATCACAGAATAATTGTCCTGTGTGTTCTCAAGGAAGTACTGGCATCACAAACTTTGAAAGTTTTTAATGGAAATAAGGCAACTTTCACTACTTAGTGTCCTCATACATAACAGATCTGCATAAGCAGTACACTGAGAGATTAATAAAGGAAATAGTTCACTTTAACAAATTATGAAGGGATTTAAAGTAAAAGGAAATTTTAGTAGTAGTCTTTCTTTAGAGATTTAAAAGTTTCAGTGAAACTTGAAGGCACTGAAAATACAACAGTGGCTAAAGCCATAGGTAAAACTATTTCAGTTAGATCAAATCAGCTAAAATGATAATCTGGCTGGAGTAATACACTTTGAAAAAAAAATATTTTTCTTTTTTTAATGGGTGAGGTGCCTGTTGTAAAATGATACTTATTAAAAAGGTCAGAAGCAGTTTAATGATGTAATGAGTCAGTGAAATTTTCTCTAATATATTTTGGCAGCTCACTGGCCCTTTGCATAATAGCATGCCTGTGTGTACATGTATGAACTTCCTAGCGGTCCTGACTGTAACACAGACTTAACTGCACCCAGAAGGATAAGCAAAGCAAAAATATATCATGGGAAGACTAATAACAAATTAATTGAGACCTTTGTTTCTCTGGAGCACAGAAGAGTGGTAGGAATGTGAATTAGCTAGCATGTTGCCTCTTACTACATTAAATTTCAAGTTTTAAAGAGGAACATCACAAGTAGAGTAACATATATGATTTTCTCTATTTTTATGCTCTGTTAACTCCAAGTATAGAATTTAAATGCCTAGTTGAGGAATGGTTCATTAACAGAGGTTTCCAGAAACTTGGGATTTAAAAATTTAACCCTTTGTCCAAATTAGTTGATTGGTTATTTTATGAAAGAAAAAAAAAGCAGAATAGATTTTATTTTGAAATTTAAACTAGACTTAAAAGTTAGTCTTATAGTCTTATTCAAGGACAGAGATTTGACTTTTGCATCTATTGTATATCAAGAAGATGAAGAGTACTTGTCCTAATATGTTGCTAGAAATTACAAAATTGGAATGACATATTATGATTTCTGCAGAAGACTTTAAAGGACCTTGCTGAAAATCTTGTTCTTCATCTGATCAGAATTCTTCTTGTGAAATAAAAAGTCTATTGATATGTTTAAAACTGTGTTAAACAACTCTCTACTCTGTAAACATCTTCCAGAGATTTTAATGTAATTAAATGTCTTTTTGTTTTACAGTTCTGATCTGCTTTCTTAAGTGAGCTGCGCTGTGTGGCTGGAGTGAACATTCAATAATGAGTGGTGCTGCGTTGGGCCTTGAGATTGTATTTGTCTTTTTTCTGGCCTTATTCCTACTTCATCGGTATGGAGACTTCAAGAAACAGCATAGGCTGGTGATCATAGCAACTTTATTGGCTTGGTATCTTTGCTTTCTTATTGTGTTTATACTGCCTCTGGATGTCAGTACGGTAAGAAACTTGTGAGATTTTCTGCTTAGTTGTGTAAAATACATATTGTATTTTTTAAATCATAATTTCAGAAGACAATAAACAGCAAATAATTTTCCAGATAGTGTCTTGTTAAACTAAAACACTTGTTAGCTTTTTGCATGGGAGTGTCTGTGTTTACAATTATTTTTATTTCTTTGTTCATCTCATCAAATAGCAAGTCTATTTCAAATGGTTTAAAATTTCATTATTTCTTCATAACAATTTTTTTATCTGTTTAGGCAACATAAAAACACTTTCGGATTTTTACTTGCTTGTCCTGCTGACGGCATGTTCTTTTCAGGGTTTGTTAGTATAATTGCTCCCAAATTTACAGGAAGTGCCTTTAAAAATGGGAATTATTATTTTAAAGAAAATATTACCTCTTTTTCTGGTCACTAATATAAAATTAATTGTCTTTTAGACTATTTATAATCGGTGCAAACTTGCTGTTAACTCCAGCCCTGCAGAAAGTAATGGCTCTTACGTTACTCTTGCTCCAAGGTATCAGATGTTTTCTTCATTAGACTGTTTTTAAAGTTGTATTTTATGTTTTTCTATTTTTTCAAATGATAGGAGTGTACTGTGTTTTTAACACTACTAAGCAAGTGTTATCTGTGTGGTATGACATCTGAAGATTGTGTGCATACAGGAGGGTGAGGGAAAAGGTGAAGAGAAGTACATCTGCATCTATTGACAGTGATTTATACTCTAGTTCTGATTACCTAAATAGATATATTTTTTTTTCATTTCATGCTTGATTTCTTCTGTTTTGTTGTTACAAAAATAGGACTAAGCTGTTCCAGCAACCTTGGTTATCTATGAGGAGAGGCTTTGGTGAATGCTTATCTTTCCCTCACAATCTTGAAGACTTCAGACCTTAAAAACTAATTTTATACTTTATGAATGAAATTAGGTGGCTTGTCTTCCAGCAGGAAATAAGTAATCCCTGAATAGTGGGCAGTGTAGAATGCAGGGTCTTTCAATGGCTGCACATTATTTAACCTCCATTGGCTATTTCTAGATCTTGTAGATATGTGCAGTGTAGTTATCTGTAAGGTGATTAGATTATTTAAGATGTCAGTTGATATGTCCATGTATTGCCAATTTTGTTACCCCAAAGTGAAGGCTATCTATATGTTGTATATCCATGGAAGAACACTAAAATGCCAGGCTTAGTGGCACAACATTTTACCCTTTGTTTAAGACCTCCCAGTATATGTTAGTTAAATGTGGTTAGGTAAATACACAATTTGAAAGCTATTCAGTAGCCTTTCAACTTACATTATAATAATTGAGTTGAGTATGTCAAACAGAAATAGCAACTTAAGTAGTAATTTAGCAGATCCTGTGTTGGTGCAACTCAGATCTTAAAACTTTGTTTGAAACCTTTAATCACACTGACTCTCATTCTGTGGTAATTTGGTAGTTTTGAAATACGTAGGCTGTGTTCATAAAAGCTCACAACTTGGGCTTAACTCCTTTGACCCTGGAAAACACCAATTATTTCTCAATAAATACTCCTCTTAAGTGGACTGTATTGCCCTGTGACTCACCATTGCTTCATTACCCAGATGAGTGTGGGGAAAAAACCCCCAAGTGTATTATTATAGATGGGCACTAGGTCTTTTTGTTTTGTTGGTGGGTTTTTTTTGGTTTTGTTTTTTTTTTTTTCACTAAAAGGCTCTCATAGCTTTTTTGATCTTCTGAAGCAAAGTCTACCTGTCAGAAAAGTGTTGACTCAACAAATCAAAGCTTATATAAACCTGACTAAATCCAACTGGGTGACAGAAGAAACAAACAATGAAACCACTTTTTTGTTTTATCACTAGATGCTCTAGGTAGTAGAGCTAGGTGATGGAGTGCCTAGTTATTTTTTTAAAAACCTGCTGCACTAGCTGAAGTTTAATGGTCTTCTGTCTACAGAAATGTTTTTTTCTTTGCATGAAGAAACTACTCCCTGCCCAAAAATTAAAATTGTAACCTTAAATTGGTTAATTGCCTATTTTTTTGTTAGTCTTTGAGCTACTGTTTTTTTCTCTAAGTATTGTCTTGTCCAGATGTGTTATTTGCAGTCAGGAAAATGATAAGTATTTTTAAGTGGTGGTTCAGTTTATTTTCTTCTGAGATAGTTGATTGACTGCTTACTCAAATAGTAGCATGTTACTTCTATGCCATTTTCAAAGACTTTTCTAGATAGGGGAATTAACAGAAAAGGTTTTTTTGTATTCTTAGCCCTACAACTAACAATAACCTTCTTCATGTTGTTATAGCAAGCGGAAATGTTTCAAACCATGGAGTTATATTCCTAATGGAATTATGCCAATTTTCTGGCGTGTTGTGTATTGGACATCACAGTTTTTAACATGGTAAGTAAGGCAAAAGAAAATTACAAAGAATATGATATAGGTATAATCTCTAAGTGCAGCATCTTAGCAGTCATAGCACACTCTTTAAATATATATATTGCTATTCCACAGAGCTATCTAATAATATATTATTTGCTAGCAATGAAATTTCTCTAATACTATGCTAAATTGAGTATATTTTTTTTCTCTCCTTTTCAGGTGGCAGCCATTTACTCTTGCTTCAGTTTTATAGTTCAAACTGAGCCATTTACACATAGAGATGTTTATGGACAGATTGACTGAAAAAATGGGGTTTAGACAGCAGGACACAAAAATAATTCCATTAAATAAGTTTGGTAGTTTTTGAGTAATACTGTAAATTAATTTGGTTTTATTTGATATACTGGATAAAGCTGTAGATATGTCTACAGCAAAGAGATTGTGCTTTTGGGTTAGACTGATGCGTGGCTTCTGACCAACCTATCATAAAATAGTTATTTTTGTAGCTCAGTCAAGAATATGAGTTAGTAATGAGATCTTGATTAAAACAGATTTCTCATAGTAAAGCTAACTCTGTTGTTTTTATCTGCAGCTTGTTTAAGGTTTGCCATCAGACCAGTACATCCAGAATAAAAAACATGTAACTAACTAATTTTGTTAGAAGCTTGGGAGTCTTTCGCTTAAACACAGAGTATCCTGCCACTGTTAAACTACTTCTTTCTTTTTTTTTTTGTTTGACTGATATGGTTTAGTTTTGTTTGCTTTCCTCCTAGGATTCTGCTACCTTTCATGCAATCATATGCTAGATCAGGAGGGTTCTCCATTACTGGAAAGATTAAAACTGCATTGATTGAGAACGCAATCTATTATGGCACTTACTTGCTGATTTTTGGAGCATTTTTAATATATGTGGCTGTAAACCCAAACTTCAATTTACAATGGTAAGAATAACGTTGTAAGTACTTGCATGAGTTATTCCAAAATTGTCACACGTAAGCTCTTCTGTAGATGAAATGAGTTTAAAAAACAATTTTAGTCGATTTGATTTTTGCTAGGCAGTAGGAAAGTTTTGTTAACTTCTTCTAGGAAAAGGGATTTTTTGACCATTTGTAGAAATTTGTCTTTTGGTTTTCTGATTTTGATATGTAGGGCAGAGGAATCCTCTTATATGTGCAGCAGGCTTTTTTTTTCCTCCCTACAAATGCAATTGCAAAATTAGTGCAGCAACTTTCTCAGTGTTTTCAAAATAACGTGTTTCAAAAAGTTTCTGTCACTATTTTCTGTGTAGCGCTTCTATCTACTCTAGATTCTATTCAAAGGCCATAAGGTAAGTTAAAATAATTGGTGTTTATAACTTTGCTAATGGTCTTCCATACTAGAAACAGTAGTTAGCACTGTCATGGGCGTGCTTAATTGTTTTCATCTTCCACTTCTGAATACAAATCCTGGGTTCTGAGGCTGTTTCTTGTACTGACTGCCACTATAGTGTTTTGACCTCACTTTCAATATGCTTGCTAAGTCCATGTTGTTTCCTAAAGGAACATGCTCCTTTGAGAACAAATGTTTTTGTTTTACCTCCAGAAAGGAAATATAGAAAAATCGTGGTAGCTTTAAATATGGCCAAGTAGCAGACTGGGGCTAGGCAGGAATTACAGTTGATACATCATGTCTGTTCCTGTAAACTTGAAAGCCATGTTGGTGCATAAATACTTAGGATCACAGAATCATTTAGGTTGGAAAAGACCTTTAAGATCATCAAGTCCAACTGTTAACCTAACACTGCCAAGTCCACCACTAAACCATGTCCCTAAGCACCACATCTAAATGTCTTTTAAAAACCTCCAGGAATGGTGAATCCACCACTTCCCTGGGCAGCCTGTTCCAGTGTTTGACTATTTTTTGGTGAAGAATTTTTTTCCTAATATCTAGTGTAAACCTCCCCTGGTACAACTTGAGGCTGTTTCCTCTTGTGCTGTCACTTGTTATTTGGGAAAACAGACTGACCCCCACCACACAGTGTTCTCCTTTCAGGCAGTTGTAGAGGTTGATAAGGTCTCCCCTCAGTCTCCACTTCTCCAGGTGAAACAACCCCAGTTTCCTCAACTGCTCCTCATAATTCCTGTGCTCCAAACCCTTCACCAGCTTCGTTGCCCTTCTCTGGACACGCTCCAGTGCCTCAGTGTCCTTGTAGTGAGGGGCCCAAAACTGACCACAGTATTCAAGGTGTAGCTTCGTCAGTGCTGAGTACAGGTGCATAATCACTTCTGTGGTCTTGCTGCCACACTATTTCTGATACAAGCCAGTATGCTGTTGGGCTTCTTAGCCACCTGTGCACATTGTTGTCTCATGTTCAGCCTGCTTTTGACCAACACCCCCATGTTCTTTTCTGCTGGGCAGCTCTCCAGCCAATCATGCCCAAGCGTGCAGTGTTGCATGGGGTTGTTGTGACCCAAGTTCAGGACTTCAAGGTTGCTTTCTTGCAGGTGGGTAGGAGGAGGATGTTTGTTCTTACTTTTGTTTTGCTATTTTTTTTTTCCTTAGGAACCAACTTCAGACTATTGGGATAGCTGCTGCAAACACATGGGGTCTCTTTCTTCTTGTGTTGCTGCTGGGTTATGGTTTGGTGGAAATTCCCCGTTCTCACTGGAATGGGGCCAAGAGGGGTTATCTACTCATGAAAACCTATTTCAAAGCTGCCAAACTGATGACTGAAAAAGCAGATGCAGAGGAGAATTTAGAGGATATTATGGAGGTAGGTAACTAGATTTTGCGATGAAATAAGTGGAGGTTGCTGTTAATCATCTCTGAATTTTCTCGTGCTGGGCACTTGTGGCAAGAAAACATAAATTCTGTGAATTTACTGTGAAATATCAGTAAACTAAGAAAATAATCATAGTGTGCCACTTGACACTCAATCCTGTGTAAAAATGAAAAGTGAAGTAGTCCCTGATGCGAAGAACTTGGCAATTTGGTATCCATGGCAACTTGATAGCAATTATTTGATGGTTTTATAATTTTATTTACCCTTTTGAAGTAATATTTGTCACTAATGAATAACATTCGAGAGTGAACTTGACAATATAGTATACAGATTTTTCACTAGTGTCTGTGCAAATTGTGTATGTCTGCTTTTATGCTTCTTGTGGTTTAAGCCCAGCTGGCAGCTAAGCACCAACCAGGCCACTCACTTACTCCTCCTCGCGGTGCAGTGGAGAGGAGAAAATACAACAAAAGGCTTGTGGATCGAGAAGGATCGAGTAGGAAGGGATCGCTCACCACTTCTAGTGACATGCAAACCAGACTTGACTTGGGGAGAAAATCAGTGTAATTTGTTACCGATCAAATCAGAGTAACATAATGAGAAATGAAACCAAATCTTAAAAACATCTTCCCCCCACCTGTCTCTTCTTCCCAGGGTCAACTTCACTCCTGATTTCTCTGTCCCTCAAGAGGTGCGGGGGAATGGGGAACCGGGACTGTGGTCAGTTCATCAGGCATTGTCTCTACTACTCCTTCCTCTTCAGGGGGAGGACTCCTCACACACTTTCTCTGCTCCAGTGTGGTGTCCATCACGTGGGAGACAATCCTCCACCAACTTCTCCAGTGTGAGTCCTTTGCATGGGCTGCAGTTCTTCCTGAACTGCTCCAGCATGGGTCCCTTCTGTGGGGTGCAGTCCTTTAGGAACAGACTGCTCCAGTACAGGCATCCCATGGAGTCATGGCCCTTTCTGAGTGCAGACACCTGCTCTGGTGTGGGGTCCTCCATGGGCTGCAGGTGGATCTCTGCTCCACTGTCAACCTCCATGGGCTGCAGGGGCACAGCCTGCCTCACCATGGTCTTCACCACAGGCTCCAGTGCCTGGAGCACCTCCTCCTCCTTCTCCTCCATCTTCATTGAAAACTGTGGAGTTTTCTTACACACATTCTCACTTCTCTCTCTGCTGCAGGTTTCATGCTGACTCCTGAAGATCTCCTGGTGGGGCTGTGGCGGGGACTGGGCTGGCTGAGCCCTGCTTGGGGCTGGGACTGCACTGCCTGCCCCTCCATGTGCTGTACCTTCTTAAAATGTTTTCATTGAGACGGATACCACTGTTGCTGATGGGCTTAGCCTTGGCCAGAGCGGGGTCCGTCTGACTTGGAGCCAGAGACACTTTTAGCAGCATCGTATGGGAGCCATCTCTGTAGCCCCTCCCCTACTACCAAAATCCCTCCATGCAAACCCAATACAATGCTCTACTCCCATTGTATTTCTGGACTCTTGACAAGAGTTTCCAAGTTGGATTTTCAGAACCATGCTTTGTGCCTTTTGAGAAGACGATATATAGATAATTGATTTTTTTCTAAGAGTTTCTTTTGAGACTTGCTATTTGTGAGTGAGCAGTAGGTTCTAATGTAGTTCAAGAATAGAATGGAAACATAACCCATTGAATAGCTATTGCCTGCTCTACTGCTCTGACACCATGGCTTGGAAATAATACTTCAGAAGAGATGTGAGGTAGGGTGGTAACTTCTTCTGTGATACATTAACATAAAATAATAGTAGAATCTTTATTCTTCAGTAATAGCATTTTGAATAAATCCATAAAAACATTTAAGTGGGACATAACAACAAAACTTACTAGAAAATGAGCAATAAAAACCTAGTTTACCAGGCTAGCACTTAGAATAGAATATTTGAGTTGAAAGGGACCTACAACAATCACCTAGTCCAACTGCCTGACCACGTCAGGGCTGAGCAACAGTTAAAGCAAATTATTAAGACCATTGTCCAAATGCCTGGAGAGGGAGGTGCTGATCTCTTCTCCCTGGTATCCAGTGGTAGGTTCTGTGCTGCACTGGAGGAGGTTTAAACTGGATGTTAGGAAGCATTTCTTCACTGAGAGGGTGGTCAGACACTGGAAGAGGCTTCTGAGAGAAGTGGTCGATGCCCCAAGCCTGTCAGTGTTTAAGGGGCATTTCGACAATGCCCTTAACAACGTGCTTTAACTTTTGGTCAGCCCTGAAGTCGTCAAACAGTGAGACTAGATGATGGTTGTAGGTTCCTTCCAACTGAAAATATTCTACTCTCCTGCCCTGTCCCATAATGTGCCTTGTGCTTCGAAGGCTGTTCCATCATTTAAAAACCTAAAGTTCTGGAGCCAGGTATTGGTATCCTGGGCTTGCCTGTTTCTTCCAAAGTCTCCCCCTGTTACTGGGAGGACTGAGGTAAACACTATCTGTGCTCCAGAATTTTTTAACATCCTTCGCAGAGCTCTGAATTCTCTTTATCAACCTCAGACATTTTGTTGCCTTGTGCTTCGAAGGCTGTTCCATCATTTAAAAACCTAAAGTTCTGGAGCCAGGTATTGGTATCCTGGGCTTGCCTGTTTCTTCCAAAGTCTCCCCCTGTTACTGGGAGGACTGAGGTAAACACTATCTGTGCTCCAGAATTTTTTAACATCCTTCGCAGAGCTCTGAATTCTCTTTATCAACCTCAGACATTTTGTTGTGACATCATTAGTACCCATGTGAAAGAGCAGGAATTTTTTTTGAGTAGTCTGAAGGTTGTACTAAGCTCTTCAGTGCAAACTTCCCTGAAAAGAGAGTCTTGTACTAGACTGCTGTCTTGTATTAGATTGTCCTTTAAGTCAGGTAGGGTGATAGATTCTGACATTGTTACGTCATACACAATGTAAAATACATTGTTAATGCATGATAAAACCTTGTTTCATGGTTTGGAATTTCACTTCTCTCCCCATACCCTTATTTTTTCTTTCAGTCTAGAAACAATTGCACTATGCCTTAGAAGTCTTGGCCAGCATTTTATTTTCAGCCTTCATAGGAACACGGAAGAGTGTGGAAAATATTTAAAAATTCTTCAAATGCTAGTGCTGACTCTGAGAACTTGATTGTAAATATTAGGAATTATTGATGTGTCAAATCACAGAATTTTATATCTCACTGACTTCAGTTTAGGCTTTCAATTTCTTCCTTTATCAGAGATCCTGAAAACACAAAGTGTAGTATTGGAGGATACTTCCTCTTCTTTTTTCCAGTCCAATGCTTTGCTTGACAGGGCTGAATATGTTAGGATTGTCCCTTAGAGATGTTCTTTCAGGATTTTGTTTGTTTGTTTTTCATAATCCACTCCATAATGAAAATTTCTTTGCCTCTTTTCAGAAAATTCAGGGTGAATCCAGAATTACTGGCAGTCATCTGTTAGAACAGCCTTTTTTTATATGTCGAAGGACTGTCTCTTACCTGTTTAGCCTCCCTTGTCACACTAAACTAATACGATTCCTGTTTGCCTAATCATCCTATTTGGCAAGATTTCTAAGCCTTTACAATTATTTCTGTCCTCCAGACTCTAGAACTTACATCTTTTTCTGTACGTGCTCTTTGTAGCAACAACAAAAAAGCATCAAAAGCTTATCTCTGGATTGGCACTAGGGTGGAGGATAAAATCTAGTTCTCACTAAACCTGATAAACTGCTGGAGCCAATTCTGGCACATCTTACCTAGCTAATAGGTAGCATCTTTTTATTAATGATAAATGCCAAATGGTCTCAGAAGTGAGCTATGTGGAGATAAATATGAGGAAAATATAAAATTAAGTACTACTGTAAAGTGATTTCAAGCTGTTTAAAGTAATAAAAGTGAAACTAATCCATTTATGATAGAAATTCCTCTTTACCTACAACTAAAACAAGGAATTATTTTCCTTTTCAGCATTTTTGCATGGAAACCCTCCACCCATTCACAGAGTAATGTTTGCTCACTGACATTGGCGGTTTTTTTGCAATTGTTTTTAGTCTATTTAACATAATGAAACAACTCTTTGTGTTTTCTTTCCCTGAACAGGAAGTCCGTAAAGTAAGTGAAAGTATCAAGTATAACCACCCCTTGAGAAAATGTGTTGATACAATACTGAAAAAGGTAACAAATCTGCATCTTCAGCTGTAATTGTTACTGGGAGGGATGCTTTCTGCACCTGCTGAGTTCTTGTACATTGTTTTCTTTTCCCTTTTCCCTAATGTAGAATCTCTATTTGGCATCTTGTGAGTTTCTGACCAGAGTTTGAATTGAAATTCCTTGTGGAATGCTTTTTTTATGATGTATGTAATTATCTGTTGTATTTTAACATATGTAGTATTTTAGAAACAAAAATCTGTGCTTAGAGTGAGCTTTTCAGTTGCATGAAATGTCCTAAATATTTACAAATAATTATCAAGAGCACTTTTGCTACTCCTTCATCTTCCAGTTAATTTTCCCTCTTCTTTCCAGTGTCCTACTGAGTACCAGGAAAGAATGGGTAGGAACATGGACGATTATGAAGATTTTGATGAAAGACAGAACAGTTATCCAAGTGAAAAAAGTTTGGTCAAACTTCACAAGCAGGTATATTAATAAATGAGAGAATGCTTCACTTATGCTAATGTAGTGAGACTATATTAGAATGAGAATTAACTGCCTGCTTTTGTGAGTATACAGAATTAATCTTTCCAATTCTGTGATGTAGACATTTTTAAAGGATTTTGCAAGGCTTTTCTCTCATTTATTTAAACAAGTATGTTGTAAACCTAATTTCTTGGAATTTATTATAGGTAATCTATTCAGTACAGAGACATCGTCGTACACAGGTCCAGTGGCAAATTCTATTAGAACAAGCATTTTACCTAGAAGATGTGGCAAAAAATGAAACTAGTGCAACTCGCCAGTTTGTTCACACCTTTCATTCCCAGGAACCAGAGAATAAAATTATTCAGTATTTCTATACACCAACTGTTGGTAAGTGCTGTCATGCAGATTTTGGATATGTAAAGGAGTAACTAGTACCGTTTTGTAAGAAGAACCGATTATTTTACTTAAAAAGTTCAGTTACAGTAGAGGGAAGTAAATGTGCATCTTAATGCCTTTTATGTAACAGAATAGCCATCAGGTATTGATTTATGCTCTTGACTATAAGGTTAAATTTTTTTTACAAATTTAATAGCAATTACATGTTGTAATAGCAATGGCAGACTTTGAAGCCTTAGGAAAAGAAAAAAAAAAGCAACTTTAAATCATTGGATCATCACTGCCTTCAGAGTTTAAGGGATGTTACTGAGGTGGCACCACTCTTCCAGTAGAGCAAAGAGGAAAGGACTCTGTCATGTATCAAATGTAGGAGGTGTAGCTGCTGTGCATCTTCTTATAAAGTGTCTTCTCCTAACCACGTTTTAACTTCTGATTTGTTGTGCACTAGTAATGACTTATTTCCAGGGTAGGGCAGTATAATTTTACAGCCTAAGCTTTGTTTCTGAGAGAGTAACAGATGAACAAACAGAAAGTGAATCACTTGTAGTATCTGGGCCAAAACTGAAGAGTTCTGTTCTATACCCTCCACCCCCTCCTCAATCCATCTGCAAAATTTGTCTCCAAATTCCCAACCTGTTTTCCCCAGTTATGCGTGTGATTCCTTAGGGCTGAGCCACATCTCTAGGCATTGGAAAAGTCCTGAAATTAAGTGTGTGACCCCACAGATTCCAGCCTTGATTTTAAGGCCATGTGTGCAAAAAGCTTATAACAGTTTTTATGAGGGAGTTTCATTTCTAATTCTGTAATTTTAATTAACCCATTCTGGATGTGTGTGTGTTTGTTTTTTCCAGAGTGGTACTGGGAGTGTCTTCTACGGCCATGGTTTTACAGGGTGCTTGCAGTTGTTCTGGCCACATTCTCTGTAATTGTTGTGTGGTCAGAGTGCACGTTTTTCAGCACAAACCCAGTTTTATCACTGTTTGCAGTTTTCATACAGCTGGCCGAAAAGACATATAATTATATATACATAGAGGTAAGTTTGAGATAATCACTCAACAAAATTATTTTCAGATAGATTGCTATTACGATAAGAGTAGACCAGATTGGTTTAAAAGTAAGTCTTTAAATAATCTGTCCATTTTCTCTAAAATACATAATACCAAACTTTTGTTTCTGAGGAGGGAGCCTACCTTTTGTAACTTTTTAAAACTGTCCAATACATGGTGAAAGAGTGACCCAATTGAGCTGAATATCATGTGTGGTGTAATCCGTGAAACATTAGCTTGGAACTTTGTTTCTAATCAACCATGTGTGTGACCTCTCTTTCCTGACCAGAAATTCAGTCACAAGTGTGGCCAGCATATGTTTGCACAATTTTATTGCTAAAAGTACTGAGCTGAAAAATTCTGTTATACTAACAAAATAGGTTGAATTGAAAACATTTGTTTTAATCATTTTTTTTTAGGAAGAAATGTCAAATCAGTCATGATAATGATCAAGGCAACTGCACCAATTCCATTTACGTAACAAAAATGAATAAAATAAATATTCCTAGGGTCAGCTGCGTTAGCTTACACAAAGTACCAAATACTACATTTGTATAATTCTCAATTTAAATGACTCAAAAAAAAATTCCTGAAGCTCTTCTTAGAGCTGGTGCTATTGTCCCATCTCAAAATGAAAAACTGGACTACTTTCAACCTGTTGCATGAACAGACTATATCCTGAGTACATTAATACCTTGTGGTAGATTTCTACATTCAAATATGTATTTTTTTTCCAGATGGCCTGTTTTCTTACCATCTTTTTCCTGAGTATCTGTGTTTACTCTACAGTCTTCAGGATCCGAGTATTTAACTATTATTACCTAGCTTCACATCATCAGACAGATGCTTACAGTCTCCTGTTCAGTGGCATGTGAGTATGTGCCATATATTTTGCAGGTTTCCTGTCAAATAGTCAATTGAAAATGTCCACAAAACTTCCATTTATACTCTTTCATTTATAATCTCATGGGTATAAATCCTAATGAGCTGTGCGTCATTACTCTGTGATATATCCAGTTATGATTTCTTAATATTTTTAGTGCAAGGAATTGTTTTAAATGCTGTTGTCCCTTGCATTCATGCAGGTTATTCTGCCGTCTTACTCCACCATTGTGCTTGAACTTTTTGGGCTTGACTCATATGGATGCAACGATCTCTCACAAAAACACTCAGCCAACTGCTTATACATCTGTAAGTACAGAAAATGTGGGTTTGAGACTTCTAAATGGTTTGAAGAATAAGCAAAATATGCTAAAATACTTCTTACAGTAAGATTGAGATTCAAATCTTTTCTCTACTATTAAACAGCATAGAAATATTTACAGACCAGGAGTTTGGTAATGATTGCTAGCTACACAGGAGTCATCAATAGCTCAGTTTGTCTGTTTTGGTCTCTGTATCCTAGGAAATTAAACTATTATGCTGAAGAGTTCAGATTGTTCTTCACTTCCTAATAGCTTTAGCTTCCACTGGCTTTAGCGTACAGGACATCGTTATAGGTTGGGAGCAAACATAACATGCCACTGAAAACCAGTCAGTATAGTTTTACTGATCAACCAGTTTCTGTAGGACAGCAAGTTACATCTCACATCTCTGTTGTTAGCAAGTAGATTCTTAGTGTTATCCAGAGACTCCTTTCACAGCAGATTGAAAGATTCACTGGATTTGAGCTGGCTCTGAATTAGAGGAGACAACAAGATCAAGCATCTTAGAAACCACCAAGTGGACACACTGTTAGAGGTGGCCTTTATATCTGGGCATTCTGGCTCAACTGTCTGAATCAGATCTGTGATGGTCATACATACTTATGTTTTGGTAACTCTAGAGTATTGTGTGGTTGTGTGTTCTGGACTGAAAACAGTGAGATGGCACAATCTTTATGGATATATGTGGAGTATATCTGAATAAAGCTGAAAAATTCTTACGGAATTTTTTTTCAGATAATGGGATCCATGAGAGTGCTGTCCTTCATTGCAGATGGATTCTATATATACTACCCAATGCTTGTTGTCATTCTTTGTATTGCCACATACTTCAGGTAAGTGAAGTATTTGCAAGACAGATTCTCCATGTTTCTTTACATTAATAGTGTTAGTTTCAGCAGATGGGAAGAGATTCACCTTTCCTCTTCCAGTAGTAAAGTTGTGATGTATTAATAAAATTGTAGAAACTAAAACAGTAAATTGCTGCTTACATATGTGAAATGTATACATTTTAAGAATATCAATTGTATTAACTTATAACTGAGTTTGTGGGTTTTTTCCTTCTGTTAAACTTCATGCCTAGAATTTGAGGTCAGATCTTTTCAAACTTTGGAGTCCACAAACATTTAGGTTCTGCTTTTGAGACTAAAATTACCATGAGGAAGCTATGTTTTCAGCAATGTTTTCCAATGAACAAAGCATTAGCAGAAACTTTAGATAATGAGCTTTCTAACAGACTCTTAACAAATTTCTGATCCAGACTTCAGTTTGAAAGCATAGCGGTTTAAATAATTTGATCTTGTTTCCGTAAGCCACAATTTGTTCGAGGCTGGAAGGGTAATTGCAGAAAATACTGTTATATGGTTGCTTTATCCTTATATTTCAAATCATCTGTTGTTGACCACTGTAAGGCATGAGATATTTTTGGTCTGGCTACATTTATGTTCACTTCTTCATTTTCGCATTACCATTCAGTCAGAAGCAACATACGTGTTCTGAGTCATGTAGAATGTAGTTAAATGCCTTGAATGTCTATTAATACCCTATGTGCATTCAGAGATAGTAAGATGACAGAGATTCAGTCCTAGGTTTTCCTTGCTTCCCTTTAGGTTAGGTGACAAAAGTAGTAGGTGACAAAAATAACCACACAAAAAGCTAATGACAAGAAGGTAGTTTGTGTGACTTTTTGTCCATTGTTATCCTGCGTCTTGAATGCCATAGTGAAAAGGAAGAAAATAAACTAAAGGAGAGGAAGTTCCTTTGCATGAACTTTAATGCCCTCTAATAATTCAGGTACATGCAAAACTGAATCAAGGAAAGCTGTCTCCCTTGTTTAATCCAGATAGCATAGGAAAAACATAATTCAGCATAAATATACAATTAAGCCAACTTTGAACATGATATTGATGCTCCCGTTTGGAGAGAGGAAGATGATAACAAAACCAGCAGTTGTGTTCTGTGGTGTGAAGTTGAAAAGGTGATAGTGGTTCCACGCTGTCTAGTTCCAGGACGGGCATAAGAAAAGGTGGAGCAAGCTTATCTGTATCTGAAAACAGTACAAGCAATTGTCTTACCTTAAATCATTTACACTGCTCTCAAACTATAAACAGTTTTATCTCACTATTTGAGTAGCATTATTCCATCACTTTCAGTTGGATTTAGGAGTATGCCACTGTTCTGAATTTTCTGATTTCTTAGCTAGTGTAATAATCTGTTCTTCTGTATTGATTTTTTACTTCAATTGTCTATACATTCCTGAATAATTTAACATTTTGCAATGTAATCTAAACTATTCATTATAAATTCAGTGTAAATAATCATTACATTAAAGTGTAAAAAGGAAATTGCTGCTGCTTCTGATTTTACCAGTTTAGGAACTCGTTGTTTGAATCTTTTGGGATTCCAGCAGTTCATGGGGGATAGTGAAATGACCTCTGATTTGATTGATGAAGGAAAAGAACTAATCAGAAGAGGTAAGTCAGGTCTTCTATCCTAGTTTTCCTACAGAATGTAGTATGCTGTTGCATTAAGCTTGTCTGAAATGTTGTATACATAAAAGGGATATAGCTTGTCAATATTTTGAAAACTGTACCGAGGCAGTATATAGCACAAAGTGCAATAGACTTACAGAGTTGTGGTTGATATGTGACCAGTACTTGACTTCTTTGACATCTGAAGTAAAGTATCAGCTTTACTCATCCAGTATCTGAATTTTAGATATTTGCAAGTATTTTACAGTTCAGTTATGCTCCTCTGAAGTCATTACTGATCTAATAGTAGCTGGGCAGGTGCTTGTGTAATCTGTCATAAAGGATAGTTACAATTACATTGACTGTATCATTAACAAACTACTTTAATTTTTTGTTGTGTGTGTTGATTGAGCTGCCCAAGTTCTGTGATTTCCTTTAGGATTTTTTGCTGTTTCAACTAACTACTGTGTTTCATCACACAAAGGATGCTGTTCTGTAGAGCTGTAATTATCTTCTGTTTTGAAGATCTTTTTAATTTATTTTACGTTAATTTTCATTGAAATTATTTCTTGAAAGTTGTTATAAGCTGTTGTGGTTCTTAAGTAAATGCTTACAAATTAAAATCTCTGGATAGTGTTATTTTATGGAATACTTTTGTTCTCATTTAACAGTTTATGAAAAGCAAAACCTAGAGTAGTAATATTTATTTTTTTTGGAGAGAGAATTGTCTTTTATTCCCTTAAACAAGAGGTTACTATTCATTTGATACTATGATGTTACGCTTCCAGCTTAATAGTAGATACAGTCCCAAACTATTTGGGTCATACTTCATGCATTGATGAACTTCAGCAAGGTTTTGATTCAGTAATGCTCAAGTTTCTTCTTAACATTGTATCTTTAAGATAAGAATCTTTGCTAGTTAATTTTGGATTTTCATTGTTTAAAAAAATTGGTAATGATTTTTCTTGTATGTAGCTCAGACAATTTTTTTATTATTTATAGAGAAAAGAAAACGACAAAGGCAGGAAGAAGGTGAAAACAGAAGAAGGGTATGAGATTGTTTTAGCTAATTACAATATTAATATTCTACAGTATCTGATAGGATTTGTCATTGCTATTTATTTCAGTATGATCTATTTCACGAAAAAATAAGTCCCCAGTAATTCATGGAATTGATTTAATCTTGCAGAATAGTCTTGGGTAGGGGGAAAAGAATAATTTACATTTAAAATTTAAAGGATAAGAGGCCAGTTGTGATCACACTACTTGGACACTTTTGTTAGTATGCTGTGAGGACAGTGTATGCCAATAGGTGTAATAAGTATTGAAAAGGGTCTTGATTTCTAGGATGCAGAATAATCTGAAATGACTTATTATTAGTCACTTTTGTTGATACTGCTCTGCTTGAAATAACTGCAGTTGCAGTGTCATCATATTCACTGAAATGGGGACTGTATACTCCTTCCAAACTTACCTGATGCTTTATGAGATCATTGGAAAGTAAAAGGCACAGATTTTTTTCGTTTGTTTTCAGAGGAGAGAATTGCATTTAAGACAGAATTAATACTGCTAGCACTGAGTAACAAACAGAACATTTAAGTCATACTTTGAGTGCATATTGAATTGAAAGATATGTGAAGGCAGTCAGTCTGAATAAAAAATAATTCAGGCAGCTTCATTTTAAGGAGCTTCAGTTAACTACAGCTTTAGTTTCTACTTAATTTATGACATTTGAAATTTAGTATAGAAAGTCACAAAGAGATGAATCAAAAGGATGCATGCAAAAATGAAGTAAGGGAAAAATATCTGCAAAAAGACAAGATAATACAGGGACTAAAAACTTGACTTTTCAAGCTCAGGGAAACTTAAATTCTTGATGACAGCCAATACTGCATAGACTTTTCTTTTGATTCTCTGCCTCTATCTCATAATTTTAGGACTTGAACTTATTGTGAAACCAAATAGTAGCAAATGCATGATGCATTTAGTATACACTGAAATGACATTAAGCAACAATTTTAGTTCAACACCAAACTCAATTTCAGATATTACCTGTTTTTTGAATTTCTGTTAAACGCTGTAGCATATTAATTCTTTAAAATTTGGGACTTTCTAGAGTGTTATCATTTTCTGAGTCAGGATTAAATGCTTGATCCTTCTGCAATTTAGAACTGTAACATTTGGCATAAATTAGCACTGTAACTTTAAGTATACCAGTTCCTACCAGTCCATAATCTGAGATCTAGATATGAATCCGAAACATACTGAAACTATTGGAACAACTGGAAAAATTTCTACTGAGACATGAAGTTGTCTCCCAGTAAAAGCATGAGAAGTTTTCTTCCTTAATCATTATTCTTCATACTGAAATGTTTATATACTAAAACATGATGGAATGGGAACACAAAACAACAAGCTTACTAAACGTGGCCTGTCCAAATACTTTCTGTGCGCTATCCACATGTGGCTATTTTACCGTTGTACCACTAGATGGCAGCAGATATCCAAAAAAGCAACGTTCTTGCCATAGCTGAGAGCAGTTGAGTGAACTTTGTGTGCAGGTTTAATACATAGTTTGTTTTCTGCAAATCTTTCTTCTAAAGAAATGTTATGGTAACAGATCTAGTGAAGGGACATATCTTGAGTTTAAAACGAAACAAAAATTCTTCTTGTATCAGGATACAGAACAGGAACATTTTCAAAGTATTCATTTCATAGTCTGATGTGATTGACCAGTTAGCTCTAAATTTTAAGTCTGAAATATTTCCTGATCCTACATATGCTTTTATTGTGTTACTTTTTCCTCACAGCTTGTGTTTTCTTTTTGTCTTTTTTTCCAGGAATGGAAGGAGCGGTATGGAAATAGAGATGATTCCACTAGAAACAGAGTTGTCCATACAGACCAAAAAGAATCCAGCTTCTCGGAGACCAATACTAATAGATGTAAGCTTTGTGGGTTTTGGGGATAGTTTGTATTGTTTTGGTTTGGTTTTTTTTAGTATCTTGTCAGCACAATGCTGACTGTGCGAGTAGCTTCAGATAAATTCCTTTCTGTCCGATATGATGTGCTGATAAATTTCCTTCTGTGGCACAGTGCCATCTTGCCCATTAAAGACATCTGAAAAGAGTGCTATGTCTCTTCCCATCTTCAACACTTCCACTAGTTGAGGTTCAAGATTCTGACTAGTCTCAATTATTTGGTCTTCTTATGGGACATATAATGATTGCAGTTAGAGTAGCAGTTGACAACAAGGAGACCTTATTTAGGATATGTCTTGAAGTTGGGAGTTTTAAAATTTACTCCTTCTAGTTGCAAGTGACATTTTAGACTGGAGTAGTGGAATAATCAGATAGATAACCAGCAAATGTAAAGCAAATAACATATTGCACAAGTGTATATGTGTTCATTTAATAGTATCTGTTAGCAAGAAAATATTCTTGTGGATGCTTCAAACTTCCAAAAAGTTTATTTGTTGCAGTGTTAGTGGTTTTTTATGTGTTTCATTTCCTGCTCTGGCAGAGGAGTTGGACTGGATGATCTTTCGAGGTGTCTTCCAACTCCTAAGATTCTGTGATTCTGTGACTCATTTGCTCTTGTAATCTAACAACAAGTAGGAAATAAAACTGAAAAAAAGAAAGAGGGGAAGGATGAGGGAGGCTTTAACCACGTTTTTGAGACAACTCTGGTAGATACCTCCTCCCGTGCCCCGCTTTACAAATTTGGAAACATGGATTTTCAGTGGTAAACTAACTGAAATATGAAATTATGTTTTAAGGTTAACAGTATGAATACGTAGCTTTCTAGCACTAAAACAAGCTGCAGGTACTGACCTAGAGAAGGTGGCAGAGTGAGCTGCAGAACAACTGTATTTCATTAATTTGTGAGATTGCTTCTTTAAAAACAAACAAAATCAACACAAAAATGCTCCAGCTAGCTTAGTTTAAGTGGGAATTAGGGAAGATGAATGGATGTTTGATTGCTTTAAAAGTAAAATTTGAATATGAAAACGTCTCATTTTCTTTGATTCTTTGCAAAGCAGATCTCATCCTACTTGAGGGGCAAAAAAAAAGTTGTAGTTAAATTGCTGTGTAGGTACAAAAATACTACAAATTTGAGCATGTAGCCAGATTTAGTTTAATGTTGAATCTACTCTAAGTCATAGCACTTACACTTTGGATGAGATACAAATTATTATTATGGTCTTTTAAGTTTGATGTCTGCACACACTCCAAGTTGTTCATAGAACAAATGAGTGTCTTTTCTTCCTTTTACCTATTCAGCCCTATCGAAGTATACCCGATCAAATGGTAGGACTGAAAGAGACAGAATAGAACTTCTCCAGGATGCAGAACCTTTGGATTTTAATGCAGACTCAGTTAATGACGACCCTCTTGAATCGGACTCAGGAAGGTGAGGAATCCTGTGTTATTTACAATTAAAAGATACTAGTGTCTCCTGACCTGTGACAGCTATATCAGATGGTTTCATAATAGTAGTTTTGTAAACAAAATTTATCATTTTACCTAGCTCTTAAATACTGCTGCTAAAATAGACATGAAAGAACTGCAGAATAACCTGTGTATGTATAAGATAATATTTTCTCATAATTTCCCATGATATTTCAGAAATTTCACTTGTTTTCCCTGTGTAAAAACATCATAAAGGGCTGCAAGAAATAAAGTAGAGTTTTATAGGACCAGTAGAGTTGCAGGAGTACACATCAGATCTTGGAGCTACTGGAGTAAATTAAAATCTGAACTTACTGAACAAAACGTCCCAGACTGCACAATGTAGCTCTGCCTATAGTAGAGAATTCTGTGATCCATGGGTGTGACTGCAACGCCAAATATTCTTAGTCATTAAGTGCAGAAATCTTACGTAACTGCTAAGCTCTGCTCATATTGAAGAAACAAGTAATATATTTTATGGGTGCTTTTTTTTAATCTAGGTAGTTATGATGTAGAACCATTTAGTGATAAATAATTTTCAATTCCCTTATAGTTATAGTTTACTTTTTTTTTTCAGCTAAAAACTAGCATACCAAATCCAATTAAAAAAAAACTAATGGTTTCAGTTGGCTTGTATCTATGTCAACAAGTAAATGCCAGTTCAAAAACATGCAAAGAACATTGCTAAATGACACTACCAGGTTTTACAGATTGATTCAGCAATGTTAGCCTGTATCAATAACTAACTTGTCTAATGTCACCACATTTTCAAAAGCTGTTTCTTTTTAAGTGTAAGAGTTTAAAGAGGACCTAACCTAGCAGTTCTGTCAGCTGTTTACTTCTATGCAGTGTGAAAGAAATCAGTCTAGAGAAATAGGAATATGTGTATATAATTCTTTTGGAATAAATGCTGTTCAGGTACAGTGTCCAAAGTCTTCTGGCACATATATGGATTTTGCAGAGTGGAGCATCCTGAACTTCTTTTAAAAAGAAAGTCTGGAGCTACAGAACTTAGTTGAGCTTTCCTCTAGTAACCTGCATTTCATTTAACAGAGGTAATAAATCAAGAATAATTGCATCTGAAATGTCAGTTCACTTAGAAATAGCTTGTGTAACATTGATTTTTAAAACTATAGCTCCTGCAATAGTTACAAGCATTCTAGGACAGTAGGAGCACTAGGTTCTTTAAGTCTCCCAGTATTCATATCACTGTTTTTCTTGGTCACATGAGATTTAGTTTAATGACTACCTCTCAAATTCTCATAGTAATAGTAATTCAGTAGAACTTCAGATCCAGTAATTCATTGAGAGTTAAGGAGTAAGAGTGCAGTGACAGTCACCTGATTTTGTGGGTCTTTGTTTTTCTATTTCCTGTGATACTTTTTTATATTTCAACTTGATTCTGCAGGTACCAACCTGGTGGAAGATACCTGTCAATGTCTCGAAGCAAAATATTTGATGACGTCTAAGCTCCTTCAAGCTAAAGAAAATTCAGGAGAAATCTATTTCCTACACATTGCTTGGAAAATGCTGTATTTATGATATATCGCTGAACCAGAAAAGACCATTTTTGGTTAAAAAAAGAATATGAAGGAACAATTATTTTGGAAATGCACCTGTATGATAACTTCACTACTTATGACAAGAATATGCTTCTTCTATTGTACATTGGGATTTAATAATAATCGATCTAAAAGATCTTATGACAAGAATATGCTTCTTCTATTGTAGATATTGTTGTGCATCAGTGTGGGTTTTTGTGTCATGACCAAAAGGAGAAACCTATTAATTAAGTTAATAAAGAGTCAACTTCATAAACATACCTAGGGCTTAACTTGAACTGTAACACTGTAAGTTTTATGATGGGGATATTTTGGAAAGATTTTTTCTGTATTTTAACAGATGCTGTGAGAGCATTTTAATGCATCCAAAGTGCAGTTATATCAATTATTATAGTACACACTTTCTATAATTTTTCTATTTGAACTCTATGCCTAGTCCAGAATCTACTGAACTAAATTAAGGCTTCTTTTTGCTTCAGTGGTCTATGAATCAGACCCTGTGTAAGCAGAATGAATGAAAGGCAGGATGTTCTTAAAATTTGGTGGTATAAATTTTGCAGCAAGGTGTAAAGGCTATGTTTTTTCTTTTCCAACACTGAGGCCACACCTTAGATACTGTGTTCAGATTTGGGCCCGTCACTGCAAGAAGGACATTGAGGTGCTGGAGCATGTCCAGAGAAGGGCAACGGAGCTGGTGAAGGGTCTGGAGCACAAGAATTATGAGGAGTGGCTGAGGGAGCTGGGGTTGTTTAGTTTAGAGAAGAGGAGGCTGAGGGGAGATCTTATCACCCTCTACAACTGCCTGAAAGGAGGGTGTAGTGAGGTGAATGTCGGTCTCTATGCAAGAAGGACATTGAGGTGCTGGAGCATGTCCAGAGAAGGGCAACGGAGCTGGTGAAGGGTCTGGAGCACAAGAATTATGAGGAGTGGCTGAGGGAGCTGGGGTTGTTTAGTTTAGAGAAGAGGAGGCTGAGGGGAGACCTTATCACCCTCTACAACTGCCTGAAAGGAGGGTGTAGTGAGGTGAATGTTGGTCTCTACTCCCAAGTAACAAGTGATAGGACAAGAGGAAATGGCCTCAAGTTGCACCAGGGGAGGGTTAGATTGGATACGAAGAAAAATTTTCACCAGAAGGGTTGTTCAGTATTGGAACAGGCTGCCCAGGGAAGTGTTTAAATACATCCGTGGAAGTATTTAAGACATTTAGATGGGACATGGTTTAGTGGTGGACTTGGTAGTGCTAGGTTAATGGTTGGACTCAATGATCTTAAAGGTCTTTTCCAACCTAAACAATTCTATGATTATGTGCGGATAAATGATTTTATCATGTGTAAATAGTTAAAATTTAATTTGGACCAGTTTCACTGTCATATGAGCGTATGTGCAATAGCAAGAATACATTATTGAAGATACAATGTCTACTTAAGATTTTTTTACAGTTGTAATGGTTGAAAATCTTGGCACTCTAATGGTTTTGTAACTGTAAAAGAAATATAATGTGAAAATTGAGTTAAATGCTGAAACACTATAATTTGCACGTACCTCAGGCACGGCTTCAAATTGTAGACTATTTCTTTAAAAGATGGAAAACACTTAGCATGACTAGATAATGGTAGACATTTCTAATGTCCCAAATGCCCTGGTTGCATTATGTATCTGTTTTTAAGGTGCCTGTATTTTGCAGTAAGTTGTTGCAAAAAGAATAATAATGCTTATTCATTTGAATGCCATTCAAAAATGCCAATTATTAACAGTGTGAGAAAGTTTCACAATAATTTCTTTGGTGTAGATATAGTTTTAAACTGTAGTTAGTTGAATGAATTCTCAAATGTAATCATAAGGTAAAAGATGTGGTCAAATTCATAGTATCTTTGGAAATTTGATTAATTTAAAATGTTGCTTTATTGCAATTTGTCTTAAGTCTTTACCACTTGCAAGTTTTCTTATGTGCTTATTGCAAATTTATGTTGAAAACTGAAACAGAACATCTTTCTGTCGTGAATTCTTTATCATGCTTAAAAAACAGACATCCTTTAAAGCGGCTAGCAGTGAGTTATTCTGAAAAGTAAATTTTCATGAATGAGGTGTTCTACTAATTTTGAAGCGTAGTCTTTATTTTCTGAAGTAATTGTTAATGGGAATCTAACTACCTCCTGTGATTTAGTACATCACGTGTTCTAACAGTGGTGGTATTTGTAGTGTATTGATCTGCCTGTTTTAAAACACTGAATTGTTACTATGAAGGAAAAAAAATTACTCTTATTTGTATAAAAATAATTATATTAATAAATTGGCAGAAATAAAATAATCATCAGTTCTATTCTTAGGTGAATACACTGAATGACAGTCAGATATTCAAGCTCAGGCAATTTCCAGACTATCTGTAAGAGAGCACTTTCTTAGTTTGGTTATGTTGTGTATTGTAAAACCTTTATCAAAATCTTGTGGCTGTGTCTGGGAGTGCACGTTGAGAAAATGAGGCTCTTTTTATTCAGATTGTTCTTCAGCAAGTTTATGTTAGCACCTATTTAATTTATTTTAGATCTACTTAAAAATGCTATCCTGAATTCAACCTTATCTGAAAGGGGTTGTGTATTTTCTTGGACATCCATCCACATGAACGTTCTTAAACTTAATACTGTTTTTAAAATTTGCATCTCATTTAATTGCCCAGAAGTTTATTTGCAAAAATCTTTGGGTGAAATAAGGTTAATGTTCTTTGTTTAACTCTTTAAATGTTGCTACAAAGGGATCTAATTCAGTGCTAATGGAAAAATTGTAGAAGGAACATTTGTTTTTCTGAATGCTTGTGTGTCCTCACCTAGCCCCTGCAGACTTCAGGAAGTTGGATTGAGCGTTCTTGGGGCCTGTTTTTTTCCTTCTCAGAAATCAGTGAAATGGCTGCAAACAGAATTTTCAATGGGAACTTGGTCAGGATTTTATATAAAAACCTATCTAGTCCCTAGTGAAAGCCCTCTGTGCAGTTTTCGTTAGGATACAATAATTTGAGACATTGACTGTATATAAATTAATGGCAGTAGGATTTCAATTGCTAACATAGAAATTCTGAGCTCATTGAGTTGGGAATCCACTGACCTTTTTCTGATCTTGCAGTGGAGTAATGGAGTGACCAATGGCTGCTTTTTGAAACCATGAGAAGTGGGGCTTTGAAAATATATTGGATTTTCCTCTGGGTTGTGCTTGGAGATCCCTGGTGTCCCATGCTGCCTGGGCGCTGAGTGTTTAAGTAAGGAGTTGATAATGAATTCAAGTTTCCTCCATAGTGTTCATTGCTGACCAACAGTTTCTCTTGCTCTAATTATGTGCAATTTGTAGGCAAATTACTCTATAAAGTGTGTTTTGAAAAGTAATTATGCGTTCATATGACTAAGTGTGGAAGACTTTCAATGAAGAAATGTACAGTGCAGCTGAAAAGGAACATTGTAGAAATAAGGGATGTGCTTGCCCAGCGTTTGCTGTGTACTTGAGCTAGTTTTAAGCTAGTTTGGTTACTGCTAGTACAAATAATGCAGAACTTGCTTAGGGGCTATGTCTCCAAGGATTTGCCCCACTCCAGAGAGGTGGCAGATGCCCCATCACTAAAAAGGTCAGGTTGGACACGTCTCTGAGCAACCTGATGTGGTTGAAGATGTCCCTGCTCATTGCAGGGGGGTTAGACTACGTGACCTTTCAATGTCCCTCCCTACCCAAACCATTCAATGATTTTGCAATGATTCCCAGTCATATTGTGGCAACTCTTGGTGAGTTTTTTGCTACTATAACTCTAGTCCTAACAGTAACACAGCTAAAAGAAGTAAAAACTAGCTTTGATATGTTTAAGCAGACACTGTAGGCCAATCGTGTTCTTGCATCACATTGGATGTTCCAGATTACATGATTTATAATATTAACTGTCTGTGCTTTTGGGCACTGAATGTTGGCATATTTATTCTGTCAGTATAGAGTCATATTTATTTGCAGCTAAAGAATGTCAATTATGTATTTATTACTTCACTTTCTGAATTACTGAGCAGTAATTCCATTTTGTCGTCATTTCCGCAGTTTCCTCTTCAGCTGTAAACACCAAAATAAAACCCTAAAACACCAAATACCCCACCCAAGTACAAATGTTTGAATATCTTCATGTCAAAGATTTAAAACAGTGAAAAGAATCCATGCAAGTTGTAATGAACTTTGAAAAGCAGAAGTGAAAACAGTAGCTATTTTAGTACTATGTTAGTGCTGGATGTCTTAAGAAGTATGGATAGCAAAAAGCTTTAGTCAAATTTACTACTCCTAATAGATTTGTATTTCAATTTTTTTCTAATGTTAAAAAAATACACGTATTCTGATGCCTGTATTGGGAAATTACTGCTCTGCACTCTGCTTGAGAAAGGTACAGCCCTTATCAGTGAAGTAAAATAAGGGAGTCTTTTTATGAGGGAATGTAAAGGATATGTAACAGTCTGTGCTAATAGTGGCACCTTGGGCAAGCTATGATATATTTTAATATTTAGGTATGATAACATGCTAAGGAACAGCAAACTTTATACTACTGTAACTTACACTACTGGAAAAATCATGGTGTATAATCTGCTTTTACTTTGCAATCAAGCACTTGTAAAATAAATTGTCATTAACAGTATTAATGGGAATGGCAGAAAGCTGCTATCTTTTCAATATTTATTCTTGCTATTTTAAAACATAACCATGACAATGATTTTTACATATGAAGTATTAAAAAAGTGATTACTCTGATTTTCTGTAATTATGATAATTTGTATTTTATTAAATTAATCTTGGAATACTGTAAATGTTATGTGAAAAATACAATATTTTGTTCCAATTTTCATTATTGATGTAATTAGTCTGACGGGCATTTACAGCATCAAATAGAGATCACTCTATGAAGGAAAACTTTTTATGAAAAGAAATATTTAAGAAATTTCTTAAAGAAATCTGGCCTGTTCGTTACAGACAAATATGTGCATGTTAACAAAAACACTGCTTAGGTATATATTATTTATTTATATAGATATAAAGCCTTGCAGCTTTTAATTTTTCTTTAAAATTCAGAAAACAGTTAATTTTTTCAGAGCAGTTTATTTGTGAATCATGCAAACTTTCTGAAACTTTGACATTCCTTTTCCCTAATCTGCTCTGCAGGAATACGTACTGCCTCACGGCAGTTCTCGAATGCTAGCTGCGCCTCTAATCAAGTAGTCGCCTCTGAAGCTGAGACACTCCTACGCCATTTGATTATGTTAACAGAAACACAGCATTACTAGTGCAAAAAAGCACCTTGAACTAGATCCCTTTCTAATGCATTAATTGCTGTCATTGATTGTGCGGCATTATATTTGGTACCTTACGTTTCAGTCATATGGTAAGGCCAATCATGTTTATTCTTTGTGTTAAAATGCCCTGGAATGTACTTCTCAGCATGCTTCTGTCTGTGTGTATTTTAGTTGTAATTGGCAGGCAATAATAATATGCAACTTCAGTTATTTTTTCAGGATAATGTTGTTATATTTTACATACTCCTGTGAATTATAATAGTTTCAGAGTGATAGCTATCACTGTAGAAATTAATTATTTTCTATAGAAATACTTTATATTTCTATAGAGGTACCAGGAATATAAGGGAATTCATTTGTACATATAGGTTCGGTAACAGAAGATCTTCATTCTCCAGTGTATATCAAGGGTAGGCTGTAGGAGTGCTGCTTATGGATAGACTATCTTCTTTTGCCTTATGATACAAGTATGTATGCGTAATACCTTGTTTTGAAATTCACTGAATTACAGATTTGTAGTGTTCTAAATTATTGTGGTACTGGATATATTTTCAAAATGTGTGTTAAAATATCTAGTCAAAGAATTAAGTTCGCATGAAATAAATAATTTCTGCAATACCCTTTCCGTGGTTAATTTAGATATTCATGCTTCTCTGAAGTGTTTTTTGATAGTGATCTGGAGAAATTTTACCTATTTTTTCTAGGTAGAAGTTAAGTTTACTGTAGAAGAAAATCCCACCTTCTTTTGGCCATCTTTTTGCATGTTCTTTAAAGAAGATTAAAAAGGAAAATCGAGAAGAAGCTTGCGTACCTGGATGTGTCATTGTCAGAGTCCGGGGATCAGACTCAGACCCACCCATGCAGCCAGGCAGGCTGAAGATGGAAACTTCCCGCAGTGCCTGGAGGAAGCCTGTGAGGACCCTGTATGCTCCCGCAGCTGAATGGGCACTGGGTGTTTTCGGGGGACATAAGGTGGGATGGAAGGTCGGGCTCCTACACCTCTGCTCCTTTCCATAAACAGTCAAACTGGGACATAATTCCCTCTACATGTCTCTGGCTATTGGTGAGAATAGAGGCAGGAGACTGTTTCCTCTGAAGCTGTGAGGAGACAGGCAAAGTGAAGAAGGAGTTAACTCTGTCTCTTCTTTCACAGCTTGCATATGTATCACTTTTGTCTTCCCTGTGTTTAAGGTTGAAGTCAAATACAAGGTGAAAGAAGAAGAGAGAGAATTTTTTTTAAATATATTTTTTTAATCTCTATACAGTACCAAGGTATGTTTTTAGGTTTCTGTTTTCATTCTGATAAGGTGGCGTTTTTCTTGAGAGGTACAGAAGTGTCTTCTGGATATCATAAATCAAAAAGGCATACCCTAGAGCATTTCATCTTTTTAGCACATCAGGACATTTATAACAACTAAGACTAGATAATTCCTGTATTTGATGATTTATTGTCCCCTATAGTTAATCTGCAACAGCTGGAAACTGCAGGAAATGTTTTGCACACTCAAGACCAGTCTGTGCCATCACTGCAGTAGGAATCTCTTGGCACTGTTAGTAGAGACTTACGCTGTCCCAACCCTGCTGGGACTGTCACCCCTCTCTCTGGTTAGACATTTTTCATCAGAATAATGTAGTAAATGAATTATGCATGCAGATGTTAAGAAAGATCAGTAACAGAATGTTCAATGGACCATGCTGAGCCATCTAACATCATCCAGTGGATGGCATTTTCTCTACTGATGTGAAAAAAGATAGGAGTAGCAGAAAGGTGGTGAAGGGATTGAGAGCAACCCTGTGGAGAAGGACTTGGGTGTACTGGTGGATGAAAAGCAGGACAATGTGTGCTCTCAGCCCAGAACACCAACAGTATGGTGGGCTCCACCAAAAGAAGCATGGCCAGCAGGGTGAGGGAAGTGACTGCTTCTCTGCTCCACTCTGGTGAGACCCCACCTGGAGCACTGGGTCCAACTCTGAAGCCCTCAGCACAGGAACGACACAGAGCTGTTGGAGCCAGTCCAGAGAAGGCCACAAAAATGATCAGAGGGATGGACACCTCTCCTATGAGGGCAGGGCTGAGAGAGTTGAGATTGTTAAGCCTGGAGAAGAAAAGGCTCTGGGAAGACCTTATTGCAACCTCATATACTCAAAGGAAGCTTGTAAGAATGATGACAGATTTTTTAGTAGGGCCTGCAGTGACAGGACAAGGGGAAATGGTTTTAAACCAGATGGCTTAAAGCCCCATCCTATCTGGTCTTGAACACTTGCAGGCAGGGGCATCCACAGCTTCTCTGGGCAACCTGTGCCAATGTCTCACCACTCTCATAGTGAAGAGTTTCTTATATCTAGTCTAAATCTACCCTTTTCCAGTTTGAAGCCATTCCCCTCTGTCTTATCACTACATGCCCTTGTAAAAAGTCGCTGTCCAAATTTCTTGTAGGCCCACTTCAGCTACTGGAAGACTGCAATGTGGTCTCCCTGGAGCCTTCTCTAGACTGAACAACCCCAACACACTCAGCCTGTCCTCATAGCAGAGGTGCTCCAGCCCTCTGATCAGCTCCAACACCTCAATGTCCTTCTTGTGTTGGGAGCCCCAGAACTGGATGCAGCACTGCAGGTGGGGTCTCACCAGAGCAGAATAGAGGGGCTCCCTTGTCCTGCTGGCCACACTTCTTTTCATGCAGCCCAGGATGGGGTTGGCCTTCTGGGCTGTGAGTGCACATTGCTGGCTCATGTTGAGTTTTTTTGTCAAATGACACCCCCAAGCCCTTTCCCTCAGGGCTGCTCTCAATCCATTCTCCACCCAGCCTGTATCTGTGCTTAGGATTGCCCTAACCTATGTGCAGGACCTTGCCCTCGGTCTTGTTGAACTTCATGAGATATTAAATACTAATTTTCCATTATTTATTTATTGTCAGACTTTTATTTGCTCAGAGAGCAATATAAATTCTGTTAGTTGTCAGCAGTTGCTAATGAAGCTGCCTTGTCTGCCCAAGGAATTTTAAGTCTTCTGAAAGAGCATTTGGCTGTGGATTATCAGGGTTGCGAATTAACCTTGCTCTGCCTTCCTCACTTCACCTCTGCCTGCACAGTGCCATGGTGTGCCTGCTGCAGTGTGCTGCTTGTTCATCCTGGTCTGCACTGCATACCGTGACAAAGATCTTAACTCTTTCTCTTCGTAAAAGTCTTGTCTTTTGCATCACCTTGTTATGTGTAGGTGCTTTACACACCATTGTCTTCAGTATTTTTTGAAGAACTTTGTTAATAACCCAGAGCTGGTCAGGACCGAACTTAGACAGAAGACACCATTTTCCTTCTCTTCTCGGGGAACGTGCCCTGAGCTGCAAAGAAAGATTCAGCTCATAATCAGCAATCAGGTATTGAGGTGGTTTATGAATGTAAGCTGTGCACAAACACAAGAAAACCTCTCTGGTTCATTCCACAGAAACAGCTTCTATCATTAAAGGCATGTGTTTTGCGTCGCTCAGTCAACATCAGAGCAAAGGTGTAACTGAGGCAGTGCCTAGACATGTTCTGTGGAAACCTGCTAAGCCTTTGCAATCCAAGTGAACATTTGTAGTTAAATAATTCACTGTCAAACAAAATCGTTTCCAAAGCTTGGGAAAAGTCAACTATTCTGAGTAAACTTCACAAAGGCTGGATGCAGGTTGGAATTTTTCTTGTGTGTTCCGTGTTCCTCTTGTCTCCCAGAGGCTGGCTCCTCCCATAAGCACTGGTACTCCTGTAAACACAGCATGCTTTTCATTTTGGAATATTTTCCTGGTTTTAAATTTATGGGAATCAAGAAGATGCAAAAGCATTGTAATACTCTGACACGTTTCAGTGCACAAGCCACAACTTTCAGGCATAGGTTTCACAAATAATATCTAATGCAAGAGGCTGGCACCCGCAGCACCCAGTGTGACAACAGAGATCGCCCCCTTCAGAGGTAGCATGTGTCTGTCACACAGAGTGTGTGGGAGAAAAGGAATGAGGCAAAGCGAACCCAGGGCAGAGGGATGGGAGAAAGGAAGTGGGTTGAGAGGCAAAGCAAAGCGTGGGAGAGTATTGAAGCGGTGGTGGTGAGGAAGGTGTGAGCTCTGCCTGCTCCTGGGGTAAGTTTACACCTTTTGCTACTTGCAGCCTCACCTCGAGTTTTTTGTAGGAAATCTCATAGCAACACGCTGATGGCTGGCCCCTGAAAAAGTGTAGCTTTGACTGTAGAGCAGCGATAAAAGCCTGTGTTGGGCCCAGTGCACACACCCAGTAGCTTTTGCCTCTCTTTTCAGGTATTTAACCCAAGCACAACTCACAGCTTGAAGCCAAGAGTCCCTACATGAAGGGAAAAGGAGGGAGTGAGTTGAAGGACAGACTGAGAATGTAAGCAAGTGTGGTGCATTTCAGAGGACCAGAATAAAAATAGAGACAGATCTTGTGTTATTGCCTCTCACAGACGGTTCAGTGGTTGGCTGGGAAGACACAGACAGTTGGAGTCAGGCTTTCTGGAATAATGCTTAAAACACCTTTAAATATCAGCCAAAGCTTGTAAGTTCTGAGCGCTAAACATTGCAGAGACTGTGGATGCAGGCTCGAGCACACTCCAACACTGAGGTGCTGCAAAGCGATAACCAAGCCAATGCAGAACAGGACTGGGATCTGTAGGCTCAGAAGAGCAGGTGGGTTGGCAGGGCTAGTCCCAGGTACTCACTGAGGTGCGAGCTTCGGCCAGTGCCCCCTCTTGTTGATTCTGGGTGATTTGGAACAAATTCAGAGCTAGAAACCTTAAAAACAGATCCACAAGATGGGCTTGCTTCCTGTTGAAGCAGACATCTGTTGAAACGCTGCGGTAATATAATGAGGTCAGTCACTATTTGTCAGGAACAATAATTACTGTTCAGCCTTAGGAGTTTACAGCTTGCTTCTACTGTCATTGAAATGAAGACGACCTTTGTCACTGGTGGTACCAGACCATGTTTTATGTGGCTATTTCTCTGGAAACTTGCAGAGACTGAATGCACTAGTATATTTGAATAAAGAACAAATATGAGAACAGCTATATATACTAGCTATTGGACTCCATAGCCAGTCAATCCTCCTGAGGCATCCAAGGTGTAATATTTACAGTGTGGCAATTTGAGCTCATCAATCACAGGGCAACTTTGGGGTAGATAGCCCAAACCAGTACTCTTCCAGCAGAGCATGTTCAGCGTCTAGGCTGAGAGTAACTGGCCCAGTGTCACAATTTTTAAAAATAGAGCTTTTGATTTTTGGTATGATGTGTTTTAGCACTTGCAGAGAACAATAAAACATAATGGTCAGTGAGACAATTCTTCGGTTCTAACAGTACCAATGTTGGATTCAAGCAGTCATTTCCTTGGATGCTTACATTCTTGAGATATTTTTTCATCTCTCTATTACTTCAAAATCAAGAATCCCAACAATTTCTGCTATCTGCCACCTTGGATTCTGCCACTGAATTGAGAGGGACAGGGTAGCAACGGTCAGATTGAGAGAATTGTTATTATTCTATATAGAGTCAGATTTGTGTTAATCTGAGGGTGACATACCAAGACACAACACATAGAACTGCCCATCCCAGCTTGTGGCTTGCTACAGCAGGGAACTCTGCTGCAAAACACAGCTTAATTTTTCTACAGCAGAACAGGAAGGCTTAAAAGCATCAACCATGTTATGGCAAACTTCTTCATCAAGGAATTGAGTTCTTTGAGTAAAATATTGATATGCCACTTGGTTCACAAAACTCAGGTAAGGGCTGAACATCTATTTGGCAGAAAAAGCAGGACTTTTAAGTGGCTGATATTGTTTTGGGGCATTTTACTTGCTCCTTCCTGGTCAGATCTACAGATTTCTGAATTCTTTAAATTTTAATGGTTTTAGAAGTTAAGAAATTTGGTATTCTTTTCAATTAATCCTGTTGAAAAGAATACCAAAGTGTATTAGAAAAATAACCACACACTAATACTTCTGGATTGAAAAAAAAATCCATGATGCTTGTTACCACTGAAATCCATGCTTATAAGACTGGCTGACTTTGGAGTATGTACCTTATTCAGCAGCATCCCTGTCAGCTGTATATGACTGTCCCACTCAAAAGCTGCCTCTTCCCATCCCTCACCACAGCACACTCTTCTGGACCGCTTGCTGCTTTAGACAGGAAACTATGGGTTGCTTTCAAGATCCCAGAGTTAAGATCAACATAGCTGAAATAGCCTCAGCATTCAAGTGGGGCGAAGTCCTGCCTCCCAGGAAACCATGGGCAGTGCTGAAAAACTCTATAGGTAACAGATAATGCCACTAGGCAAAATCTATTTCGGTATCTATGTCATTAGATATCCACACCTGCCAAAGCACTTAATGAGAAGCTTGTCCATCATAGCTGCACACTCACCACATCCCTGAGCTTGGTGTAACAATCCTTTCACCTTCCTCACCAACTGAGGAGCCAGTCTCCAGAGCAGTCTCCCAGGTTTTACAGACTCTGGAATGAGATTTGGGGAAGAAAGGAGAAGACTTCATCAAGAAGATTCCCCGCCTCTCCCCTTTCCTTGCAACAGCAAAGGACTGGACTGAGATCTTAGCTTGGGCAGAGTCCAGTGTTTGTTCTGGTCTGGATCTGAGCGGTGACAGTTCAGAAGCACCGGACGTCAGGAACACCTAACTCAGCACATGGTCTCTCCAGGAAACGTCTCAGCTGGGTAAAGTGCACTCTGACTTCTGAGCGGAAGATTAAAGTAGGGGACTGATGCCTCATCCATGCCACCCACAGGAGATTTCTGACACCGATGACCAGGGATGCCCCAACCAAAAATCAAACACCACAAGAGAAAATGTCCCACTATCTAAATAAAAGATGCACTGCTTTTTGTGCTTCCTTTTGGTTCCATGTTCCTCAGTTTGGGTAACAGCCCCACGTTGAAGTGTTGATGATAAATAGAGAACCACACTGACTGTCCTGAATTTCAAGCATAGGAATGTTTTGCATTTTATTCAAAGAACAAGATACATTAGGGAAATCACTGGACTTGAAACTGCAGGGCTTAATTCTATGAATTTATGAGTTTATCTAAAATCTGTTTTATCTTGCAGCATTGGCTTTGCCGGGGATAGTGTTGTAAAGAACTGTATGTGCATGTGGAAGAAAGAATTACTTTTGCAGCCTTACTTCATTATTTAAAACCTAATATTTAAGAAGCCCCTGTCTGGGACTGTGAGGAATGCTGAAGGGCCTTGGAACTAATTCAAGATGGATTATTACTAAGGAACAGTACACAGAATTCACCAAGACTGTGTACCTGGCCTCCACAAACCTGTCAGTTTTGCTGGCAAATCTCCTTTTGTATTCATCAGCTGTGGCCACCAGAGTACTTGGTACCTTGGTACTGATAGGACTACTCCTTTTTTAATCCATGTTATATTTACAATATTTTCAAAGGAAAGACATTTTTAATATACTGTTTTTAAATCAGCTTCTGTTTCTTTGTCCTTTGGAATATTCAGAGGTTAAAATTAACCTTTTCTTCAAAAATGAGGAATGAGTAACACTTGCTTTTTCACAGCTCTGGGGCAAAAGGAGGCAAAGAGTTCAAAATTTATTCTGATTTGGATCCCAGTTGTGACAATGACAGTCAGAGAACAGCTAGATGTCAGGCACCAAAGGGACAGGGACACCAGGCGACACCGGAGAAAGAGCTGGATTTGCATGCTGAAGGTGCCACTTGGCAGAGCCTCTCACAGTCGAGGAAGCTGCGGTGAGCAACATGGGCTGCAGCCTTTGTCCTTCTCCTTAGCAGAGCTTACATAGTATATACAGTGGTATTATAATTAGGATTCACATTATTCTAGTAATATTATATTCTGAGAAACGTTTTGTTACTTTTTGTTGTTACTATGTGAGCTGGGTGGATTGGTTTTTTTTTGGTTTTTCCTTGCTTGGCATCATCAGAACGGCCATCTTCGGTGACATCCGGATTGTATGACTGCTTGTACAAAAACTTGTGAGGTTTCATCCATCAGAAGATAGTGACTTCCTCCTGTAGATAACAAACAGGCCAGATTATGCAATTTCAGGGTAGATAATGTTAACAAATTCTTGTTAGCACTATCTAGCCTCAAATGCAGGAACCGTGGACCAGATACACAGCAGTAATTGTAGTCTGGTTGCTTGTTCATAGGGCAGAACTATATTTTTCACTGGCATAAATCCATCTGAGACAGTGTGACTAACTTGGTTTTAAAAAGGACAAGCTTTCAGGCAGAAAAACTAGTTTACAAACACTTAAATGCTGCCTAGTGCCAGTATCCCAGACTTGATACTGTGTAAACCCTGCTTCCTGGTTCCTGCTCATGGTTTGCACTGTGGCAAGGTCCTCATCACCATCAGTATCCGTAACGGAGATACACAGTGAGAACATTAACTAGGGTGAATGGTCATGGCCCAGCTGACCAGCTTCAGGGAGAAGTGTGGGCGCTGGATGCTTCATTTCATCTCCATTGCCTCAGGCCTAACTGCATGTTAGATGCCAGATTTCTAAAATCAGCAGAAACTTTGTGAGGGAGTGAAATTATGACTTGACTAGTGGAGAACGTCTCAAAGTAAAGGAGGGTCTGTAACACGTAACTTGGCCTGTGGAGCTAGGAAAGTTTTGGGAATTCTGCTACCATTTCTGCAACATTGTGTTGGCCTGCTTCTCTGCATTTCCCTGTTGGATGTCTTCTCCAGCACGTGCCTGCAAATCTGTGCCACTACACAACGCTCCTCGACTGCTTCCTACACAAGCCACATAGGTCTCTACTGCCCTGTGCAAGGTGGGGTCATGGATGATTTCCTGGGAGCTGTGGTCTCTTACTTCTGGTGGCACTCCCACCTAACCTGCAGCTGGACCACAGCACCTGGATGATGGAAGAAAAGCCAGTGTGCATATCCTCACAAGTTGGATTGGAGGAACTTTGCTGGAAGACCTGAGTAACTGATGCCAAATCTGCTGGGCATAGCCAGCACAGGATTTCACCTCTGTTTAAAATTGATTATATGCTAAATAGGGATCAAAGGCCAAGTGCATGGTGTACACAAAGACAGCGCTACCCTGCAGCCAGTATGGAGAGAGACATCACATGCCCAACTTCCCATCTAAGAAAAACCCCACCATCCAAGGGAAATTCTCAGATAAGAGCAAGGCGATCTCACTGCTGGGACAGACCTCAGCTTTGTGGGTGTGAAAATAACCACACACGACATAACAGTAAAACTTCCGTCAATGCAGTTTGCAGCTATCAACATGCGTAACATACCTCAGAGAAAGCAGAAGCAATGTCACAGCTGCCTTTTGGCCCCTCACTGGGAGCCAAATTTGGAGAAGCCCCCATGCTAATCTTTATTCTCTTCTGTTATGCTCAAGGTCTTGTTTATAAGCAAAAAGAAAGAACACATGACATGTAAGTAAAGCTGAGAATTTATTGTTAATTCAAATCTGGAGACTATTATTGTGAGTACAAATAGAATTGCTATAGACAAAGAAAGAAAATAAACAATGCAGTTAAAATACTTCAATATAAGGAAAATTATTGATAATACTCTGTGTCTGTATATATATGATTAAAATCATAACAGACACCTTCTAGTTTTACCCTTTTTCCAGAGATTATGTTGTTCCCTTCTCTTGTACCTCTGGGTCTTAAAGTCAGCATCTTCAGCCTGCAGAACAACTTAACACTATAAATCTTCAGTTTCTGGTGCTCTTTGTTGGCAATATTATCACACAGATGCTCTAGGATCTACTTGAGGTCATTTGTCTGCATTTCCAAACATGTATTTTAGATTTTTTTTTTCCACTGTTCTGCAGCTCCATGTTACAGCTGAATTTACTGTCTGTGGTGTATTTCACGTATAATAGAGGTAGTTTCTTCCTTCTCTTTGCTACCCCTAAACCCAGTTTTGTGAAGCTCCAGGTCTGCATTCTCTGACTGACCACTGATGAGGAACGGTGGGGTCTTCAATCCCAATCCTGTGCCCCAGCTTTTGTCATTTTATGCCTGTCCTGCTCTATGCTGCATCCTGTGTCTCCACTTCACAAGGTCTCTGCAATTGTACCAGTCTGGTATTTCTCAACTCTATTGTTAGAGGAACAAACATAACATTATACATAGAATTACAACTTGTTACTGCTATCTGTATAAAAGTGCACCATACAAAGATAAACAAAACAAATCACTATCAGCAGCTGGATAGTTAGAGAAACTGCTGTCACAGGAAGAAATAAAAGAAAGGTACAGGTCGATCAAGAAAAGTTCAGACAAAGCAGCCTGGCAGGCCCTCATCCCGAAACTCTGCAATCTCCCTACAAAGCTGGTGGCCTGCTGACAGCAACGGCATGGCCAGGCTGCAGGGCTACACCGCTGCGCTTCCCAGCATTTTCTGCCTCCCTCTCAGGGAGTAAGGGATGCTGCTGTGTTGAGTCCTACTTTAAATTTCTATGATGCAGTGTGTCCTCTGCAAGTCCATACCTCTCTAGTTGGGTGTTCACCAATGAAAGAGATTACACAGGTTTTGTAAGTTTTAGAGATCATTGTTTGTTTTTTTGGTTTTGTTTGGTTTGGTTTTGTTTTTAACCTCCCATATAATCCTGTGCCAAATTAAGCTTTCTGAGCACAAAAACCACATTTCAGGACCTTTCCTATCACTAGTACCGTGCTGTCAAACTGGAGTCAAAAGTTTGAACTGTTTGTGTCAAAGGCATGAGAAAATCTTGCTCGTAAGATAATCCTCTCAGCACTATGATTTTTTCTTTTCAGTGGTTTCCAATACACAGGAGGTAGTAGGCAGATGGAACTTGTTTTACAAGCATTCCTTCATGTGAATTCTTTTTAAAAATGGACTTTTAAAGTAAGATCCATTTGTCTGAAGCCTTTAATGCCATCATAACAGAAAGAGACAGAACAGTATAGAAAGATAACTCTGATTTCATTTCTAAAACTGTCATGTGGCAAAAAGGAGCAATCACTGTATGATTGAAATTGTGTGCAGCTACTGAAGGAATTCTCTGTACTTCATTCCATGTTAAGAAGCACGAAAATAAACCAGAATTTTAAAACTAAGGTACATGTCTTACTTTTTATTTTCATGTATCAAAATCAGAAGGGAAAAGAGAAGGATCTTTGTGTTTCATCATTCCAGCAACGGCTGGCTGGCGACGTGCAGTAAGATCAATGCCAGAGCCAAAGCACTTTGAGGTTATCAGATGTGGACATAACAATTTACCTGCAACTGTCTTGAAGAGAGCTTCTTCACCAGAAATTTCAAATTTGTTTTTGTCTTTACAGTGAAATGCAACACAGGATTCCCTTTGAAAGGGAAAGTCCATGGTTTGTTTCTCCTTTTCATCTGCCAGCAGACTTGCTCCTGAAGTCACCTTGAAGTGAAAGACTCAGAAGGATATGATTTATGCTAAAATGGAAATAGAGCCAGAGCTACAAGGGCTGCAGCATCTGATCCTGTTATTTAGGTCTTACTGATACCTGAAAAGCAGTAGGTTTGCTGCCAAGCCTCAGAGAAGTGGGGTTTGTCAGTTTCTCCTAGTCAACATTTACAAAACCACAGAAGTTCATAAGCTGTAGCTGGAGCCTCCTGTCCCAGTGGTCTGCTTCCTCCAGTAATGAAGACCATGCCCAGTCTCATTCCCTTGAGAGCTTCAGAGGAACCAGACACCTAACTTCTTTGGAGGGTGTCAAAGGCACCTGTGCACGTCCACTGATTAGGTAGGGAACGCAGGCACTTTAATTTTAAGTGAGAGACTTTCCTGGGGACCTAAAATTTGAAGACCCATGGAAGTGCTTATGTTAAGCGGATTTACTTCCATAAAGGCTGAAAAGTAGCATCTTTGGAAAGCCATGTCTGATGATCTAGCCTGGAATTACAAGCCCATGTCTTACTCCTACCTCAGGCAAATTGGAAGAATCTAGCAAAGGAGGAGTGTGCTTAGGCTTTTAATTCATTCTGCTCTTCTTGTGCATCTGCACCTGTGCCATGTGGGCACTTGAGTTGGCTGCTGGCTATGCTGCTTTCAGCTGCAAAGTGTTAGGGCCATCCATGCCTCACCTCCTCAGGCTTTGGTTGCCAGTCCCAGCAAACCTGGGTTAAAGCCCTTGTCACGAGGTTGGCAAGCCTGTGGACAGAGACCGTTGCTAGACTTCACCAACTGAGTCCTCTCTTGCCTCTCAGTCCTCATTCATCAGTGACGATGCCACAAAATCTGACCGTCTGCTTGCAACACCAGATGTGACCCACAGGATATGACAACACAGCGCCTGTGGTATTTGTTACTGTGAGGTTTTTCACAGGGGTCAAATGTGTTAACAGGTTCAAATCAGGGCTAGAGAAAGTCATTGAGAATAACTCTATAGGTAGAACTTCCAGCTCAGGAGGCTGAGAAGTGGCTGTTTGCTGGAGGGTGGACGGGGAGAAGAACTCTACAGGCAAGCAAGCCCAGTGCTTATATGCCAACAGTGGCTGTTGGCCACTGTATGGATTAAGAGATTGGGCCAGCAGACTTTTGGGCTGACCCAAACAAATTGTTTTTTAACTTTAAATGCTCCTATGATGTTGTAAAACCTATAGCAGGGACAGCTAGAGGGTGATTCAGTTGCATAAATACCAGCATCTGGTACCATTGGAAGTTCTACTGTCCATTCAGCTCCCCTCCATGGGGAGCTCAGCTAAATCCTGCATAGCTCTATGCAGGTACTGAGGGTGTCCTTGGTAGCTAAAATGGCCATAAGTACATATGGTTGGGCTCTCACTGTTTCTGGGACCAGGTCAGAGTTGGGTTGAGGGTGGAGCCTCTTTGAGCAGCAGCACTTTTGAAGGAGTTGAATGTTCAGTTTCTGGTGATCACAAGACACAAGGTTTTGGACACTGCATCACCAGGAGACAGTAAATGCCAGTACTTTGCACGAGTCTGTTTTGAGATCTGGCCTGGATCTTTAGTCTGTTAACTGATCTCTGCACAAATTTGCTCTTCGCAGCCAGAGAAATAAGTTCCTTGCTGAGGCAACAGCATCTCATGCCAAGGTGGTACTATCTCAGGGTTCAACATGTGCAGAGGAGCCTGACAACTGCTAATCCTTCTGGGTGACAAAAGTCACTTCTGAAGACAGCAGGCCATGGAGAGGAGGGAATGTGGGACATCACTAAGCTTGATGTTGTATCACCAGTGTGTGTAAAGTGAATGGATGAGAAGGCTGCTGTTCGGATAGGTAGCCCTGAGATGAATCATGCTTCCATGTCAGGCCTGTCCTGGTAGGGACAAGCATCTGATTAACATGCCACCAGCAAATTTCTGGAGACAGGGACCAAACCAGTCCCTGGTAGTTTGGAGAAGAAGCTCCAAAGAACAACAACTGAAAATATATCCTATTTGTGGTTACTTTAGAAATGGTACCAGACAGGCTGAAGTAGTAGCTGCAGTTAGACAAGCTCCACGGGCTGTCAAGAGAAGCATTCCTCTCACTGGTAGCTAACACAGCTTCTCCTCCACAGCCAATGCTTTGCTCATGTTCTAGAGGAAAGAGCCTCTGCCCTCTCCTGTGCAACTACTGACAGCGCCTCCTTAGTATCTTCCTCCCTCCTGCCAAATTGCATCTGTGCAATCCCATTTACCTGTAAAAATCCACAGTTCAGAAGACTGGGAAAGATATTAAAAAATGATCAATACTTCCCCTCTTGGCATGTGCCTGTTCCAAGAGCAGAGACTTCACAACCACTTTTCTCTCCCCAGGCTATCCCAGCACTTTGTTATGATTGTCTCTGGGAGGCCCCTTTGAGGAGCAGCTAACTGAAATCTCTGTCTTGTCCTCCCTTTTCTTTGCTCTCTTCACTGAGAACAGATTATTCTGTTGGTTTTTTTTCACAGCAAGCTGCATACTGCTTTCCTTTTCTTCTGTGCCTCCTCCCCTCTGCAAAGATCCAGCACAGCTTTTCAGCACCAGAAGGTATTTGATCCTACTAAATGCTGGGTGCATTTATCTATTTTCTTCTCTGGAGGAAACAGAGAGGTGAGTGAGTACAGAGGTTTCTCATGCAAGTCAGACCTTCAGTGTATTGAGCACAGAAGTTTCTTACATGTTAGACCTTAATCACATTTTTTGACTGCGATTGACAGAAATTAATTAATATTTTTGAAAACTGTGAGAGAATAAAACTAATAAAACCCCAACTTTTTTTTTCTACTTGGGTAAAATCTGTAAAACTTAAACTTTCATTATTTCAAGGCACACGGCAAAAAGAATTGATTTTTGGTAAATATTTGCTGCTAAACTTTTTAAAAAGCTGTAGTACCTAGTGTTTTCATTCTCCAACTGAAAACAGATTTGCAAGAAAAAAACATTTCAAAACAGCTGCGTTCTTTTCTAGAACACTCCTGATCTCAAATCAGCTTAAAAACCTTGTCAAGCAACACATGTCTTTAACAAAATAGGGCTAAAAAAATTTATCTGTTAGTGCTTCCCTAGTATGTGGGGAAAGGGTAAGGTAAGACAAGGTAAGGGTAAGGACTGATGATTTTTTTTGGCAGGCACTGCTGGTGCCATCCACTGTCTGATGAGGGATGAGCTGAGGGTCGCTACTGTGGGGCCAAACCCACATGGAGAGACCACATTGGTGACCATCCCAGTGGGCAGGTTGGATATGACCACCCACTTTGGAAGGAGTTCAGTGGCATGGTCTGCATACACCAGCTGGTGTCAGCTCTGGAGAACTATCACGAGCACAGTGTATTTCAGCTGGATAAGTGCAAACCGCACATGGAGAGAGCATTTTTGGATACAAAAGCATTTTATTTGGATTGGGAGTTCAATTTAATCAGATTATAGCTTTGTTTAAAATGGGAATGCTTTTCCCTTGACAATATTACTTGCCATGGGGGTTTCTTTTTTGGTATATGTGAAACTTACTCAATTTTAATGGCAGGAAAAACCCAAAAGTTTATCCTGTAAAATTAGTCTTTAATGCATAGTGTTCCAATTCCTCAGGTTTGGGTTCGTTTGTTTGTTTGTTTGTTTAAACCTGATAATTTAGTTGCATTGAAAATTAAACAGCATGCTGGTTCATCTACCAAGTGCAAGAGAACACGTTCATATCTGCACTCTTCAGTGCTGGAGAACTCAGCAGTCATGGTCACAGGTAGCACATTAAGCAACAGTGCTAGTGCATGTAAACTAACTACGGCAAAATACTCAGTGGTTTCTCTCTTTACCCTCTTGTTTTCCCCTGTGCATTTCTTGTACCTTCTGTGCTGCCTAAATTCAACAAGAATTTTTGGAAACTGAAATTGACAAGATCTCAATCTTTGTCGTGAGAGCATAGATCACATTAGATCTCAAAGATTTTTTTTCTTAGTAGATTCAGTCCAGTGCTGAAGCAGAAACTTCAGAGGCAGTTCAGGCTCTTCTGACTGAACAAATCCAAAATCAAACAGGCCAAAATCAATTCAGAGCTAAGAGGAGGAAAAATTCCAGTGTTCTGATGAGACCTCTGTCTCTTCTGATAACTCTGCTTACAGCTCTGTGGACAGGAACAGAGCAGGTGCAATTAAGTAAACCTAATTAAAACCTCATGCAGTCTGAGACACCTGAAAGCACATTAATAATTGTTCAGATTCACAACTCATTAACCAGCTTGGACATGGCACGGACCAGTTTTCAGAGTGTGCTGAAGGCAGACTGAACACCTGCAGGTGTATGTGAGTATACACCTGGGCTCACTGGCAGAGGGCAGAAAGGCAGCAGAAGGCAGCTGAGTATCCAGATATTAAATTAACTTATTCTGATATTAAATTAACTTATTCTGCTTTCAAAAGCCCATCCTTGCTGTTCCAATCCACATACACCGCTCTGAAAGTCAATGCAAATTCTGCATCTGAAGAATTGCTTGATGCAGGTGGGATGCTGAATTTCAAGGACCAAGTTGTTGTTCAGTAAAAATTATTTCTCCCATCTCAGCATCTCCATTTTGCCTTTGCAGTGGGTGCTGACAGATGGCAGGGCTGCCCCTCCTGTGCTGACAGCACAGGTCACATTCAGGGCCCCTTTTATCTCTCCTGGATTCCCAGAGGGCCTCTAGAGATCAATTCACAAAACAAAGATAGCAGGTGGGGGGATGTTACACTGTCACAAAGTCAATATTTTTGAATATCTGAATGATTGAATAAGAATTGTTTCCTGCTTGTGCATTATTGTACAATCAGTTGCCAGATGGGAGATATGAAGCACGTACAAAATCTCGCACAAGCTACGGTTTAGTACCAGGAAGTACCTGTCGATGAGAGATAAGCAGCCTGCCAGGATGCAAATGTTATTATTCTAGTAATTGCCTAAAATATGTTTCTGTTCTTGTCAGGGAATGATGCATTTCTTGATCCTTACTTGGTGTTTTATCCATGGGCAGAACAGGATATCCATTTGCCAAGTGCTTTAATGCAGACTTCTATGCTCTGATTCTGTGTTCAGTTTGCTGCTGCCACAGAGGGCCAGGGAACATAATGCAGATTATTTTTTATCCCTATGGAGTCTATAAATAATTGATTCCTTCTCCAAGTGTTACACTGTGTCACTGATAGTGTTAGCAACCTTATGCAGACAGAGATTTTAATAGTTATGTCTAGACAGAGAGCAATTTTTGTTCATCATATGGGTGTTTAACCTTTTCAGTTTTCTTCTTGTTGCAGATGAACACAATCTCTGCAACTTCCCAAAGGTTCCCACTAGCAAATCGACAGGATTTTACTTATTTTCTTCTAGTGTGTTTTGAGTAAAGGATTGAAGCAGCAAGTTTTTTTCAACCCTATCAACTATGGAGCAGAGAAAGGTATTATCAAACACTACAGCCATGCCCAAGGCTGGCATAGGGGAGCTGCACCCTCCTGCCAGCATCCCCAGGCGTCTCGGTGAGGGGCAGCACATGGTCGATCCCAGTCTCCCCATGCAGCCTATGAGGGCAGAGACGAGAAAGGAGGTATTGGTTGAAAAAGAGGTTAAACAGAAGGGCTCCTGCGACCCAGGCAGTC
>NW_010185148.1:72856-109464 GCF_000695765.1 Mesitornis unicolor | reverse complement strand
ATCCCTAATGTTCTGTGATTCTGTGAAAGTGTTTCTGAGTTGGTTACCTCTGAGCTGCAGTTCGAGGCTACTGTGTACATAGGGCTTAACGATAAGCTACTTGGGAGGGACATTTCTAGACCTGCCTATTGCTTGAGCATCACCACTCCAACATCTCGGCTGATGTTGGGAGTTTGCTGCATAAAACAAAATGCTTGAATTATGAATGTGTTGTAATATTTATGCTGGTATTTTTTGGTGTCTAAATGGCTTTCCTCTCCCCTGCTTCTTAACTTGTGGCAAGTGATGTTTGTTTCTATATTTAAGAGCTTGGAAGGTAATTCCCTATGTTGAAACCAAAGCAGGATTGTTAATACACTGGTGATTGTAGTTGTCCCCTATCACTCTGGAAAATGAGGCTGTTCTCTGTTGCCACCTGTGAAATACCTGTGGTTCTGTGACTGTGCAAAGGGATTGAGTGGGCTCCAGCTCTTCAGCTGGGAATACTCATTCTGACGATATGACAAGGAGAGATTGTCCCTTTAATTGTGCTGTGACACTTCCGTCTCTTTTGGGAAGCCTCTGCATTTCACAAACATCTCTGCTCGCTTTTCCTTTGCCCAGCTTTGAATTGCAGTGCGTACTTGCTGTAACTTCTTGGTGACAAGCTCATTATGAACACTTGAAATATGGCTGTCTGGTAACACTGTGCCCTTTGCAGTGCCTAATTCTGTTGAAGCTTTCCTGGGACACCTCCAGACTGCTCTGGAGCTCTGCTAGTAGAGATGTTTTGCTTGTTGGGATGGAGAAGTTGATTGGTGGTTGTATTATTTGGTCTCAATTGAGTTGGGAGCAGCTGAATGTCATCCTAAAGTGACTTTCAGTGCATTCATAAAGCCTTGCTAAAGTTAACTATTAGTGCTATTCCTTCAGGTTTATCATGGAAGCTTTCTGTGTAGTAAGAAATCAATTATTATTTTCTAAGCAATGCTGCCTCATTTCTTTCCCCTATGGAGGGAAAAGAATGATTAACAATTAATAGGGAAACAAGAGATGTCATGGGGTCATATTCCTTTACAACATTCTTCTCTTTATTTCTATCACATCCCTTCTATGTAGTATTTGTTTTAAAGGAACAGTTCTACAAATGAAAATGAACTTCCAATTTGAAATCATACCTCTAGGGCATATTTTCTCAAGTGCTTTGAGCTGTAGTGTGTGGTTTGTATTCATTTTTTAGCCCTGTTCCCATTGTGTGTTGCAGTCATGGGCCACTGGTATTCTGACAGGGCTGCTTCAGTTATGCAGTGTGGAGGTTGTTTTTCCTCTTTATGGAGACATCTTGAAGTCCAACAACTTTGACTTTTGCATTCATTTGCCTTGTCTTTAGCTGATGTCATGTTGCTGTGAGACAACTCTTCCCCCACCCCCAAATTTCTCCAAGCAAGGGGGAAGGGCTATTGTTGTGAATAGGAAGTCTCCAGCTCTATTAAATATGCATCTCCAGGGCTGGGTTTTTCCCATCTGATGTTTTCTAAGCATACCACTGAGTAAACAGGTTATCTTTTAAACTTCCCTCCACCTGAGTTGATGTGGAACAAAATACTACCCATTTAGCTTTACAGTTCTCTAATCTCTCTAGAAATGGGAACGGGAGCCCAAAGAGAGAGGAGTTCCCCTGCCTTACAAGACCCAGCAGAGCAAACTCACTTTGCTGGGACAAAGCCTTCACATAGGCAGGACTGAAAGACATCCCACAAGGTTGCCAGGTCAGCAAGCGTGGAGAATTTTCTTGTCTCAAAACCACAAGAAGTGTAGTTCAAAGGGGGGAAAAAGTCCGTGTCAGCCCTTGCAAAGTTTGTTTCTTATCTGCAAACTTCCCCGTATCCAAGCAGCTAAGACCATTAGGACTCTGTCTAGGAGCAGGAGAGAGAACAAGCCTGTCTGGACCTAATGTTTGGTAGCTGTGCACATGAAATCTGTGCCAAGACTTCTGAGATGTTCCCTGCTAGTTTGGCTGCTGAGGAAGAGTGGGGTGTGACCACTGAAACCATGAACTTGAAGACTTAGTTGTCTATACAGGCAGTTTGGCCTTGGAGGAACAGGTTGTATCAGTAAGCATGGAGAAGCCGAGAGAGCAGGCCATGCCACCTTGCAGTTTGCCGTACAACACAGGTACTCCTGAATAGTAGACTCTGTCCCAGACCTTTGAAAACTTGAATTCTGAAACTTCCAGCTACCTGCAAGTTTTTCCCTTTTCGTCTAATCCTGCTGTGCTGAGCCTTTATCCTCAGGCAGATTGTTAAATTCTCTGTTTCCATGGCATACCCTGTTTGGAGCCCAGGATGACAGGCTGAAAAGGAAAAAAATTACACACCATTCCTGGTTGGAACCTTTACTCATTGCCTCCTCTGTTTATGCAGTTACTGCCAGTTTCAGGACCCTGAAACCTGCCTCAAGAAAATGTTTCCAAGGAAAATCTGCTTTTCATATTAGAATACATAAACTTTCTAATGATTTGGTTTCCTATATCAGCCAAATAGGTCACCAGCTCAGCACTGCAGCATGAAACTACCTGAGGCCAAGAAGATGCAAGGATATTAGAGGCCTTCCAGTGAGTCCTGTAGGTACCTTGTGGGCCACGTTCCTTGGGAATTGACTGCCTTTAAAAAAAAAATAATCAAAAAACCATTGTATTAATAGACTTTCTGTTATAAAAGAGTTTCTTTTAAGAAAGCAAGTCACTGAAATGGCTTTAAATAAGCCCCTCAAATACTAAACTTAATGCATAGTGACTGATGTCTTCTGTCCTTTGTTCTAGTTAAGAAAGCAATTATACACAAAGACCTTGGCTCTTGTGGTGACTTTCAGGCCTGTTTTTCAAAGTTAGCAAAAGACTGATGGTGCATTTTTGTTGTGTCAGATGAGGACAAGATTAATAAAGGATGGAAGAGATTTTTTTTCCCAAGCTACACAGCAAATAAGCAGTTCTAATAATACTTTGGCAGTAAAATGGAAGCTGTAATCATTAGCAGACGCGTTTCAATTACGACCAGCAGCATAACTCCTTACGTTTGGTTTTAATGTTAAAAAGAGTTCCGTTTCCCCACAAACCAATTTCATGTCCATCTTCAGATTAAGCAAAACCTATAGAAGTAATTGTCTTGTTTAGGAGTTTCATAATACAATCAGATTGAGGGGGTGGCCTGACAGAGGGGTGTATGTTGGCTCTTCTGGGCTGGGACATCAGACTTTCCAGCATTCTTGATGGAGACTTTAATTATTTTTGTGGTAAAAAGATGTTGGCTCATGGCTGGATTAACTGCAACGGTTCTGGAAGACACAGGGGTTGAGATGGGCTCTCTTGGATCTCTGTTTCACTGTCTGGCTTCTCTCTACTGTTTTTATTGGCTGGTTTAGTTTTTTGTATCTTGATACTATGTGACTTCATCTGATAGTTTCACATGCAATGGGACATCACTTTATTTCAAATGAAACTGGACTGCAGTTATATTGGCAATGTAGTCAAACTTCAACTTGGTGATAATGCCAAGTATTTCCCAGATCTCACTTGAGTCTGTATCTCCTATTTCACCCCATAATGCGAACGCGTGCTGGAGAGCCCTGGCCTGTTGCTTTGAAAAGTTTTAATTCTGTTCACAGAACTACCTCCTGCTGATCTTTTCCTCTCTCCCATCGTGCGCACACCCTTTCTGGTAAGCGTGCTGGCGGGATGGGCTTTAATGCAAGCATATCTCCCAGCAGTTGGAGGGGAAGGGCAGTGCTGGGTGCACTCATGCTGCAGACCTAGCTTCACTTTGCTCCTATATTAACACAGCTGCCATGTGTTTGCTTTAGAATCCCAGACTGGTTTGATGCTTGGATAAAAGAAAAAATAAGTTGTTGCTCTTTCACGATTAGCAGCAGCTCGACTAGCTAGACTAATGCTGGCACGCACATGTCTGCACTGTCTGACAAGTGTAAGATAACACCTTTGTGATTTGATGCCCAAGTCTTGAGGCACTGTGCTGACTTTCAAACAGTGACCGTATGTGCAGGTGAAATGTATCCTTCTTACAGGACAATAGCTCTTAGTAATTAAGTGACTGCATACAAAACCTGGGAATGGGAATAATTCATTTCAGTGTGCTGGAACTGAAATGAAGTTAAGGAAGCCCTGAACACAGTCCCTACTCAAACATGACGGAGGTGTGCAGGGTAAATCTCCATGCAGTGGTGACCCTAGGATTGGAAGAACAGCATTTAATACTAAACCTGAATCATTGGCTTGAACATTGGTAAGTTCATAAATCACACTTTCATCTCTCACATGGACTTCTATAACATTTGGATGTTATTGGAGGTCTCTCTGCATGAGGAAAACCTGAGCTTCTTGAAGAGACTTGACTCATTTGTCTTAACTGAGTGTAGCTGGAGATTCAGGATGGATAATATGAACCTGGAAAGATCCATCACTGACCATTTGAAACCCTACAGTTCTAATCAAGGCCACTTTATTCAGTGCCTTGGAAACCACTTTGAAGAATCTGCATTTCTGGGTGTAGGCAGAGGGAAGATTGTACATACTGATTTGAGAGAGAAGGTGAAGCTTGCTTTTTTGCTGGAAAACAGGATAAGGAATGTGAGACAGTTTCTTTGAGGTTTTGTTCTTAATACTGACTTAAATTCCTTACTGTTACCAAGAAGGAAACTCTCTGCAGAGTATGAAGAACCAAAATTACAGGATGGGTGTATGTTCAGGAGATTTTGCAAATTATTCCCTTGCTTCAAGTAGACATCTGTGACCAAAATGTCCTTGAATAAAAGTAGAATGACCAAAAGTGGGATGCTATTTCCATCAACAGGCAAATGGGATAACTGAGCCCTATAGAAAATGCCCCTTTTGTTCCTTCTGAGCACAGTAACCAGAACTGGTTCCTGTACCAGCTACAAGGTAAATGACACACTTGGTCATTCCAGACGACTTTGGTGTATTTTTGGAGCTGACCGTACACTTCCTGGGCTGTTAGCCTTTTTGTTTTAAAATAAGAAATGAGCCTCTGGGGGGTTGGTGTGTGAACCCTTCCACTCAACTGAGACCTGTGAAGTTAAGTATCACTTTCTCAGAAGTATCCAGGTTTGAGAGCCAGCTACATGAAATGGTGCTGCTTTCTCTACACCACCCCAGTCTCCCTTGCAAGCAACCTTAAACAGAAACCAACAGCCCCCAGTGAGGACGCTCATTGACTGCAGAATGTACATGTAGGAACTTGGGGACTGAATGGTTTCAGGGATGGCTTGCAAGATGCTTGCTGACACTGGTTTAAATTTGGCTCAGGCTACCAGAAATTGCTGTGTAGTGGCATTTGAGGGAAAATGCTGGTGGTTTCAGGGAAACTTCCATTAGAGATGAGAGGTAGCCACCCTTTCCCATGCTGTGACTGATGCCAGTGTTGAGGCCGCCTTGCATGGTGTGCTTGAATTGCACAAGGTCCTTTTTTTCCATGCAGATGTGTCAGAGGCTTGAGTGCCTGGGCAAGTCTGTTTTGGGGGCAATGCAGTGATAGGAGTAGAAATAGTGACTGGGTCAAACTCATCCACACCTTAGTGAAGGGTATAGGGTGCCAGGTGAGCTATTCTGGCTTCTCTAAATAACAGTACTAGGTCCTTTGTACATCAGGAATACCATCTGCTTCAGCTGAAACTTGCCTAAACTAGTAATTCTTCTCCATATCCCCAAACCATATTACACTTTCTCTATTTCTTCTTTGCCTCTCATTTAAGCAGACTCCTGAGTGGACCATCTGACTGGTCTTGGGTAAATTTGGTGGAAACTTAAGTGCATGCAGGAAGGGAGGCCTGAAATGATAACTTAGTGCAGGTGGAGATTAGCAACTTCCTTCCTGGGTATCATTCATTCCGTTTCCTGTTCCTTTCCACTGATGCTCTATACCTTCTGCAGAGAATCCCATGCGATTAATGCTTTTTGATCTTTTGTGATAGCTGAATCCTCTGCTAATTTCACATGTCAGGAGCACATTCTGATCTAAGGAAATGAAAATCCTGTGTCTCTGTGAGGCTGAAGTTTTGCTTTAACCTTGACAGTGTGACACTGAGGCATTTTTCTGTAGCTGTCTGAGCTGTGTCTTCATCAGATCTTGGTGGATGGACTGGAATTGCTCTTATAAGGTAGGGCTCTGGAGTCAGACCATCCATTGGTACTTAGTGTTTTTCTTGCAAGTGGGTTGGCAGTAAAGAGCCTTGATTGCTGTAGTTGAGCCTGACCTAGATTGGTAAAAGCAGTCATCACTTAAGAAAGCAAATTTCACAACTGTAGTCACCTCTTTCGTGGCTCCAGTTGAACAGGGATCAGAACTGCTTATCTTTGCCTTCTGAAGCTGAACAGTTAATGGACTTGTAAAGGCAGGTTCCTGGAGAAAGTTCCACTGAATGCTTTCCTATGGCCAACTCTCACTTCGGACAGACCACTTCCATCAGTGGATAGAAGAAATAACCATAGAAGGAGTAGGAGAAGATAGGACAGATGACAGTGTGAAGTAACGTGGCTGCTTTCATTTTGGTGGTACATACTCCTCTGGCATGTATCTTTAGCCTCAGCAGTATCCAATTTGTAACAAGTCCTTTGATGTTTTTGGAGAGTAAGGGGAGAGAGAATCTGTTATGAGCAATCCACTGCTTGCTTCCTTCTGAGATGTTAATGTGGGATAGAAAATGGAAGATATAGGAGTGGTTCATCCCACAGGCTGTACTGTTAATCCTACGAAGTTTATATGAGCACTATATGGCCAGCATCCTTGAAAATGCTCCAGGTGCATTAGTTATGGGAAGTGTCTTGTGACCTGAAAGGCAAAGGAATGTTAAAATTGGCTTCTTGATGTCTGCTACTCAGATGTATCCCTCTGTCATGCACCTCTTTCTCTATTTCTTAGTTTTTGCTTCCTGTGCTCTCTGGTGTCTGTGCTAACTCCTAGTATGGAGAAGGAAATGAGTTGCATAAGTTGCATGGATGGTCATGTCTTTCATCCATCTTTCTCTGCTCTTTTGCTGTTTTACATTCAGGGATACCAACACCAAAGCAGTGATTGACTGAACCCAGTGAATGGGTGTGCATAACAGCTTTGCTTAAGTCAGCAAATAGTTCCTGATCATCCTGGTTCGTATAACTGGGTACCCTGCTGGGCTTGATATTTTTGCACACCTTTCTGTCTCTCAAGATGGGCCATATCAGGTTTCTGTTTTGCTGGATGTGTACAGTTTCATAATTTTTCCTGAAATGACAGAGCTGTGCCTTCTGTCACATGTTCCCAACAGGATGTTGCATGGGGGTGGCATGTGGTGCCCCAAGCCATGCAGTTCAACACCAGTGGACACACAGTTGAGCCAAGCTCTGTTTGGCAACAGATCAGGAAATTTGTAGTAGTAGTCAGGAAGCTCCTGAGTGCGTAGGAGGCTGACCGCTGTTACGCAGCTATCTTGTTTTGTTTCTCCACTATCCGGTGCTGGAGAACTTGGAAGTGGATCCTGGCAGAAGCAAAACCTTCTCATAAGACTCTTACTCTGTGCTTGGAGAGCTACAGTCACGTTGTGAAGTCTAAATCTGTAGTGGAATTTGATGATGTCGATTTAAGGGGTCCAAGAATCATGGTAGGTGTTGACTAGTCAGAAACTATTGAGACACTAGTGGAGTCTTTTGAGCAAGTGCTTTTAATTTGTATTTGGATGTTTGTCTGTTCTCTTCTGTTTTAAAGCCAGTAGGTAGAATTTTGCCCCAAAGTGTTCAGAAATTACCATTTGAAGGCTGGTAGAAGGGAATTGAAAGGCAAAGGACTTTATGGAGTGACCAAGTAGGGGCTGAAGAACTGGCAGCAGCACAAACTTGCAATTTCTGCTCAAGACTAGTTTCTGAATGGTGGAGGAGACTCTGGAAAATCCAAATGCAGTTTCTCAGGCTTGGGGTGAAATGGGAGCTGAGTGCCCAGCCTCCTTTCAGAAAACTGGAGTTCTCAAGCTCTCAACTTTTCATTAAGTTGCGTTTTCCCAACACCACATCTCTTGTACAGCAAAATGCCCTTGATGGGCAGAAGTGGTATGAATATGATCAGTGTTTCCTCCAGTTTATTCTGCGTTGCCTTTTGGTAGTACATTTTGCTGATTATTCTCACTCTTTTATTGACAACAATAAGCTGTAAATGTCATATGGCTCCTGAACTACACTTAGACAGCTACACATGGGTTCAAGATGAGAAATTAGGTTTCAAATCCAGACTTTCCTAAAATAGGAGGAATGCGGATTGTGTTCCGTCTAGCACTTTTGTTTTGGATAGGAGGCTTTTGGTTAATGTCAGTCTTGGAGGAGGGGAAAGCTGTCAGATGCCACAGGATCCCAAATGCTCTTTGTACAGTGGCTACAGCCAAAGACACTGGAGTGTCGGGTTTCCGCTGAATTAGTGAGCGACTTCTTAATCTTGTGACAGCAGCATCAGGGTTTCCTGGCAAAAAAATGGAGAGTAAGCAAAAACTAGTGCATCCTAATAGGAATATGCACAAACAAATAATATTTCCTAAGGTGCATGCAGATTAACTTAAGTTAACTTGTGGTTGTCTTTCTGCTTCCAGCCTCCAAACCTCTACTGAAAACCTGACTTTCCCTTGGAATTTTAGGGATACAACCATTCTCTTTCCCATCAGCTCTTCCTCACTTCTGCTTTTTGCAGGGTTTCTGCTACTTTAGCCCATAGTAATCCACTTTGAGCGTCATCATGGATTTGATGACTTCCTGTGGAATATGACAACAGAATTGCTTGTATTCTTAGTTGCCCAGGTTGACTGAACAGCCTGATGGCTGTTTGGGCAGGAGCAGTTGACATACAGACGAGGTCTCTCTGTAGCAAAGAGAAGTATCCCCTTCTCTCTGAAGCTGAGTGAAGTTTGTTTCCTCATGGACAGGAGCTTACTATGAAGTGACTTCTTTTACTGTGGCATGTGTCCAAGTCATTGTGGAAAATCCAGCCACTTCTTCTGATGGCTTTGGCATGCTGAGAGTGAAATTCTTGGAGCTCAGGATCTTCCTCTTCCTCCCTCTATTCTTCAAAGCCTACGAAACTAAAAAAATAATAATTAAAAATTCCTCAACTGTGAGTGGGATAGGCATTATGGTTGGCTTCTTTCCCGTAACAAGGATATACGGTATTCTGTAAAACAAAACAGAATCATTTCCCTCACCCACTCTATATGATACTGCTCTGCCCCTCAAAAACCTGACTGTTTGACATAATGGCTTCTGGCTGAAATGCCCCTGGTAAGATAGGCTGGACTCAAGCTGTTCTTCTGCAGTGCCCTTTTCAAAGCTCCCCAGAAAAGGGTGAGAAGCTGTGTGCTGGCCACCCTCCTTGCAGGGGCATCTCTGAACCCTGGAGGTGAATGGGCAGTACCTTGGCTGGGTGGCCTGATCACATCACGCATTGCTCGAGCAGCAACCTCCCATCTTCAGCCTTGCAAGCTGTGGTAATGTTGCTGGACTACACAGCCAGAGAAAAATCAAAATACTAATGGAAAACTTCTTGGAAGACTGAAACTACTCCTGCACATCTGTCCTCCTTTGGAAAAGGTATTACGTGCTAAAGTTATGAAATATTGTTGGAGGGGAAAGTGTTCTCTCCTTTCCAAAGATCCAAGAGCATCTAAGTGAATGTACATGGGTCAGCAGTGAATTGCAGGGTTCAAAGAGCCAAATACCATATTCTCCAACTAAGCAGAGAACACGAGTGTGACTTTGCCAAGGGCAGTAAGTTGATTCCTCCTACTGGCTAGGAGTTGATATTGCTGCCCAGCCTCATCTAATTTCATATTAATGTGAAAAACAAAGATCTGCTCAGACTCAGTGTGACTGGCCTCACCGAATGAAGTGGTACATGAAGATGTTTAATGCACTGTGCGGTTTTCTGTAGTCCAGGTTTCTGTATACTTCCAATTAATTTATTATTGTAGATGTTATGTACCCATTTGGAAACCCTCTCTGTTCATATTTAAAATTTGACTGTATTGTTAAAGCACTGAGGATGTCAGGGGTTTTGGGAAGGGTTTTTGTACTGACTAGCCTAGCTTTGATGTATTTGCCAAACATCTGTGTGCTTTCTATATATTTTCCCCTTGCCTTCAGAAAAAGGATGGCTGCATTTATTTATGGATGAAATACTTTGCTAGGAATGGCTGTAAATCTGAAGAGCTGAAAACTGTCAAGTGAACTCGTAGACAATAGTAACGGGGAATAAGGAATTAAGCCTGGTATGCAGTCTGGAAAAATCAAAATTCTTCTGAATAATTTTTTTTTGCTGGCATGGAGATATCTAGAAATTGGAAATCCAGCAAAGCTTCTGATTTGGAAACTTGAAACCACTGCAAAGTGTGAATGTTGTGGCAAGACTGCACAAAGAGGACTGGAAGGTGCTGGAGTTCTTGTTGGCACAGGCTGTTCCGCATGGGCAAGAGCTCACTGCTGATGGACATGTCTATTATTTTCTTAAATCTTCTGATGCCCCATCAAATAACTTCTGGTTTACATGGGCAGTGATGTTACTAGTACTTACTAATGTTAAACTGGACATTCATGTTGCGCAGTTGAAAGTTTTATTGCTGAATCCATGAAAAAGTCGTGGTGTACAACCCAAAAGAGATCCTGGTACACTTGGTTTGGTTTTGACCCTTAAACTCTGATTCAGTGTAAACTTTCATACATTCTTGATGGATCAGTTATGAAGTGGCTAAAAGAGTGCTGATATTTAATGCAATGGATAATAAGGAAACTCCATATTCTATTTTTTAATTTTCTCATTAGGTGATACCACCACTGTAATGTTGGCTTCTAATATTTCTGTTCCTTTTTTTAAAAAACTTCTTTTTAAAAGAAATTTGAAAGCACAAAAACCCTTGAGAAATGGGGCTATTTGCAGCCCTTCCTTCTGAGAATAGACTCTCTAAAGAGGTCCTGTGTGGAGTGGCAACAGCTTGATTCCAGATGCACAACATGATTGAAGTATTGGACTTTGAGGTAGGAGCTTGACTTGGACATACAGTTGTATCTAGGTCTGAGTAGATTCTTCAATGCTTGTGACACTGATGACCAAGGACTGCCTCTGCTTGCAGCTGGCTTTCTGTAAATCCAGCCTCTTATTGAGCATTTCATTGTGATTCAGAGTAAGGATGCTTTTGGCACATATTCCACATTGGGATTTAGATAATCTGAGTAAGAATATCAGTTCTTCAGGGGTGTTTCACAAGTCTCATTCCCAGGGATCTCCATCTGCCAGTCTGGGGAGCTGCTGGAAGTGCTGTATCAGTGCTCCAGAGATGAGCGTCACTGGTGCCTGTGCAGTGGTGCTCAACAAGCATCGTCTCAGCCAAGGAATGTGCCCTTAATATAGCCGGGGTGCCCCAGATGTATTTTATGTATCGGTACAAAGGAGAGCTGTCTAATCTGCCGTGAGTCTCTCCAGCCACGTGTGTGTTTGGTTTGGACGCTGTCATCCCTGCTCTCGGAGCTGGAGTGTGTGTTGGCAGCAGGGAATCGTTGTTGCAGAGCAATTCCAAGCACAGAAGAATCAAACCAAAGTTCATTTTGTTCTCCTTCAAAATTGCAGCTTGCTTGAGCAGGCAGGGGGTTCATCAGCTGCTTTTCTTTTTGGTGTTCTTTTTAATCAATACCTCATCTGTGTTGTAAGAAGTCTTTTGCCACATCTGAATTAAATGTCATGCTCCTGAGACTTCTGGCTCTGGTTGAAGACGGGCATCTTTATTGCAAAGTAGGGCTTTCTATTGATCTCACTTTAAATGGCATAGCTACAGGTACAGAAACAATTATCTGGGCCCACACTTTTGTCACTCTTCTGCATGTTTTTCTGTTTTAGAAAGAATAAATATTGCTGAAGTAGTCTGGCCTAGCAATGCTTCTCAGAAGCTGAAGATCAAAAATACTCGTAAGACCCAATGCAGCACTTAATTGTGCAGCTATAAGCCATATATCCCAAGGTACCCAAGCAGTGCTTGAAGGCAGGGCTGTCAGTGTCCTTTATTCTCGACTTGTATTGCTGCTTGCTGACTTTGCAACTGGCTGGGATTATCCACATTTCATCGAAGGAAGAGTGGCTTTAAATAGAAGATGAGAAATCCCCTGAACTCGAACCAGAAACAGGTCCCTGACCTTGGCCCAGTGTTTGGAGTATGTAGGTAGGCTATATTTTGAATTCCTTTATATATTTGGGTTGCAAGTGGGTTTTGTAACTTCTTTGCCAGCCATAAAGGCTTCATCTTGCTTTTTTTCCTACTTGCTACATGATACCTGTGCCCCTTGCACACCCTTGTTTAGTTTGGAGAAGGAGGAGATGCAGTGTTCTGACTTTACTGTATTGAAACCTTTGTAGCTAATTTCTAGGACCTCATCTGGAGAAGCAGCTCTGCTTTGCTGGCTCTGGCTCAAGATTTGAAAACTGAGCTGCGAATAAATAAGCATAGGCTCATCCAAAGGCCTGAGACATAGTTGGAAGGAGAAAGCGAGCGAGGCTTGAAGTGTCAGCGCAAAGCTGTGATAAGTTAAAGGCCTAATGGCACTGGGGTGCAGGCATGGCCCTCTGTGAAGGAACAAGTGGCTCCTCGCAGATGGGGTTTTTGTCTCTTAAAGATGTTGCTCACTCCTTGGCTCTGCTCCTCAGCTGAGCAAAGTGCTTAAGCCTACACTTGACTAGAACATGTAGCTTGGGGGCATTTCACTGTTTTCCTGCTAAATAACTTTACTGAATAAGAGACTACAGGCTACTCAGATAATCCAGGTCAAAAAAAGTTTCCTATTTTTTGAAATAAGTAAACTGCAATGTGAACCTTTTTACAAGTGTGAAAGTAGAGGTGGAAATGGCATGAAAGATGAGCAACTCCATTCTCTGTGGTGGTGGAGAGGCCACGTTGGCAAGCACCAGAGCTACCTCTGGACAGAAGACAGGCCAGAAATGGAGACAGTCTCTGCTTGATGGTAGATTCAGCTTCCTCTGACTCCCATGTTGCAGGGGGCTGCCCTGCTGATGGAGGGGCAAAAGTGGTAAGAAAGCAAAGCCAACTTGGTTAATGGTTTTGACCACCCTATTTTCTATGGAAAAGAGATACTAGGAACAAAAGGAGTGCGGGTGTGAGGTTTGTATCTCCTGGGGGAAGGAGCAGGGTGTGACACAGCTGCCTGGAGTAAGTCATAGCCACGCTGACATCTGTAAGTCACATCAGCAAATGTGTCAAATGTCATACTGAGCTCTAAGGTTACTGTAATAAGTATTATATTCTCCTTAGAGATCAGGATTTAAGAGAAACAAATGTGAGCAAAATTGACTAATTGCTTCTTGCAGTGGGAAGGTGTTCTTGAGATCCCCTCTCTCTGTCACATTCATTTCATCCAAGCAGAATCGGATCACATCCCCTCATGGGGGTTAGGTATTCTCAGGCTTTAGGAAAATATGAAAATATGGATTTGTGTTTTGTTCAAACTAGAAAACAGGTCATGAAGTCAAACCATACTCTGAAATGATGGTGATGCTTAAGGCTTTGGCTTGGTCACTCTGACCTCACTTGCTGATGTGATAGGCTGACAGAAATATCTGAGATTTTTGTCTGGATCATCCTTGAGATTTTCTGGGACTCTTGGAAGGTGCTGCCAAAGTAACTGCAGAAGCTGAAGTGGCAGGGAAAAATTGGAAAAATAAAATAAAATAAAAAATTGAAGTCTAACTAGACAAATGTTGCAAGGTTGAATCTTTCAACCTTCCTGTCAGCCAGTTCTTCAACAAGTATCTTGAAAAGCAGGTTAAGATGTCCGTATGTTATTTCCTCAGATATTGGTGGCCAATGTCTGTGTTTCTGGAATAGCCTCCATACTGTAACTTCAGCTATGGAAAAAAGCCATGTTCCTCAGAATGAGAAGGCTGTTAAAGGTTATTACGCACAGCGCTGGTGAGCCAGGTGTTGTAGCATTAATAATCTGTGAGAGGCAAGAGGGCAGACCAGATGTTGAATCTCCTTTTGAATCTTAATTTTCTTTCAGCTTCAAGTGTAGACTAACAAGTAGGGACAAAGCTTAGAGTTGAGATAACACATGCTGGCAGATGATCAACAAATCTGACCTTTGATAGGACAGAGAATTAAGCCTCTAATTTTAGCTCTGTGTGAAGCTGACTTCCAAACTTTATTAAACCAATTTCTATTATTGTTTGGCATCTGGATGAACAAGTTCATTAGCAGAGCAGATTTTAGTTAACACTGCGTAATTAATACTAACTAATAATTGACATGAACTACTGCAAGTATGATGTGTGGCCATTCCCAAAATAAGCACATCAAAAAGCTTGTTTTGTGCTTCCAGCCTATGTGTGTTGGTACCAGGTAATCCCACTCACTAACTTACATTAGCAAGTGGTGACAAATAGGTGAGTCGAAGGAAGCATGATCTCCATGAAAATGGCTTGTAAGCACAAAAGAGTTGCGCTGTAAGTTACAGGATTGAGGAACATCAGGAGGCAGTTTTGAAACTTTGGGAGGTACAAGTCAGAAGATGACCAAGAAATTAATCAAGACAGTAGTGTGCCTTGGAGGTGGCTCCCCTCACACTTGGTGTTGAGGGTCTCTGCATAAGTTAGAAGGGGATTTGGAAGTGATGTTTATCCTTCCCAAAAAGGTGTGGTCTTGGTTGCTTGCTGCAGGCTGCATTGCATGATGTTTTGCTGAGCTGTAGCCTGAGAGAGTGAGTGTGTGTTGAAAAACCCATGCAGACAAGGAGGGGATGTGTAGATCTCTGAAACGCAGTGGGAAATCCTCTTCCCCAGTAAGGATTTAGCAGCAACAGGAGTATGTACTTCCTTTCTACCCTGCTTGGGTTCTTTCCTCTTGTGCTTGCCCACAGCCCTTGGGAAGGAAGCATATTAAGGAAATGTCAATTCATTAGGCATCCTAAAATGTGCTAGTAGTTCAGTTGGTCTTGCTGGAGGTGCACTGTTGCATAAACTTCACGTTACTATTGCAGTGAACTCCAGCTTACCCTTCCAAATGTGTGCATAAAGTCACTAAACGAGATGTTTTGGAATAAATTGTCAGGCCGTGTAAGCTTTTGTTAAACCATAGCATTCCAACACTGTAATTAGTATGTCAGTTAACAAGCCTATCCAAAGACTTATTTACTATCCAGGCTGGTTTACGTTGCAAGAGCCATGCTTCTGTGATCTCCGTTTGTTTTTTATGGCACTGCCTCAGGCCCAGCTGAGATCAAGGCCCTGTTGTGCTAGACATTTAGGCCTTGTCTCCAGAGAATGGAAGTCTACATAAGGGACAGACAAAGGAAACACTGTTCAAATTTGGGTGGTGGGGGTTGGGGAGGGAAGTAACTAAGACTTGGAAATTGGGGAGGGAAAAACTCCTCCCACAAAAAGTATTGGTCTGGTTCTCAGGTCTCTTAACAGGGACTTCTCCAAAGCCAGGCCAGCTCCCCAGCAGCAGGACCCTGCTTTCTCAGCTTGCCGTGAACATGCAGCCACTGTGCTCCATTGCTGAGCTTTTCCAAAATAAGAAGGAGAAACCAATGCATTTTGGGGGAAAAAAGGGGGAGGAAAAAAAAGTGAGATCCTGAAAAGTACAGGGTTGCAAAATGCCTGAACTCAAGGCTTTCCATGGTGTTAACATCAGAGTGATTTGGGAATAGCAGTTGCCTGTGCAAAGAAATAAGAAGTTATATGGAACGTATAACACTTGCAGCAGCGTCTGGCCAGGGTTAGTTACAGACAGTCCTCCTTTGGTAGCCTTGTACTGGGGAGTGGGAAGGGTTTAATCTTGCATGCATTCAGAGGGCAAGCTTAAGTGACTCCTTGTTGAAAAGATAAACACTATGCTTCTATATCATCTGTCTAACAGGTTTAGGTAATCCCTTACTGTGCTGCTTATTTATTTTAAATGGTGCTGTATTGTATAATGCCTGTGTGTTTGTAATGGTGGGCCTGCAAACCTCAGCTTTTCGCCCAAGGACAGCATTACTCTTGCCCTTGTTTCACGGTTGATTTATTCCTAATGGAAAGGAATAAGCCTCACAATGATGTATTCGTCTTGTCTCAGCTCTGTGAAATGCGTGGAGATTGACAGCTCTTCTGTTTATCACCTCATTAGTTTGCCTTGCTAACCTTTGTTTAGCCTCAGAAGATCGGCCTCACTGATTATTGCCAGAAAAATCTGTGCTTCGTGCCTGCTCTGGTTTTGTTTGATTAAGCTTGAAAAGACAGAAAGGAGAGTCAGAAAATAAAGATGTTTAAATATTGGGACTTATTGCACTTAACAGTACCTTTGTGGAGTCAGAGCAGCAACTGAGGCCGCTGCAACCCAGCCTTTCCCTATGAAAAGGGGTTAATAGCAATGTTGCTGTTGATGTTTCCGGGTGCAGGATGGATTTAGTGAGGTGTTTCCAGTCGCTCAAGGCAGAGCAGCTCTCTGCTCTGAGTCCAGGCTGCCTTTCCAGTCTGTAAGGAGCACCGAAGGCTAAATAGCAGTCTTTAAAGTCCATGTCCCAGGTGAGATAGCTATGCAAGCTGCAGGGAAATGACAGGCTAACTATCATGTAGCAAAAGCCCTGCAAAGATGCTTGAGCAAAGTATGTAGCCTTCTTATCCAGAGGCTAAGCCAGAATGAGTAGAAACAAGTGCTTAGTTATCTGGCTGTCTACAGAGTAATTTCTGCAACAGGAGTGCTTTTTTGCTGAGGCAGGGAGGTAGGCATCTTTCCAGAGGCTTTTGTTATTTATTTCTGTATTCACCTTCTTTTCCTATTTTCCTATATTCACACAACTTCCCTATATTCACCTTCTCTTCTTTTGCTGCTGATGCACCTTTTTGTTAGAGTTGATGGAATACCCTGGTAAGTAAGTCCTGTTTGAATTCACCTACGTAGACCTCAAAGCAGCAATTTCCCCTTTCTTAAAGGTGAATGTCCAATTCAGTTTCCACCTGCACAAGCTGTTCTCACTGGGTTTTCATGATAGATAAAGGTAAATGGCAAATACTCCCTCCTTCCCCCCCCCATTTTTTTTCTCTCTTTTTAGTTCTCCATAATCTGCTCAAAATGGGACTGGCTCAGCTTTCTGCTGAACAAAATATAGTAACAAGTCTGTAAGCCTCTAAATTTTAGAGAAGCCTGGAAAAACCCTTCAGAAAATACTGATTTGGGTTTGTAATCTCTTCTGGGGAGTGTAAGGGATACTACTTGCCCATGTATGTCCTTGTTCAATACAATGTAGTTCATTAATTGGCAGCCTGCTAATGCACCGGCTGCTCTTGTAGCCTGCTATTCATCACTCTGGTCCTCATTTCTGAAGCTGTCAGGTCCTGCAGCCTTGTGCAGGCAGCTCTTTGAGACTCAGCTCCTGGAGTCACTGCAGAAACACGGCTTGAATGTAGCTCGGGAGAAAAGCAATGAAGCGATGTCGGAGGAAGAGCAGAGCATTTGGTTTGGCTTACATCAGTATTCGTGATAACGTGCCATCTGGGCTACAATCTTGCCAGATCTAGCTAATAAATAGAGCTGGACAGAAGTTGTATTTGGACAGCAGAGCGTTGAGGAACAGCCGGGATATGGAAATAACCATCTCACAAATTGCTATCTAAGTGAAGCAGAGCAGTGTTGCTCTGCACGCTGTGCTGGGCACTGGCAAGCCGAGGTGTCTCCGTTCCTTTAGCAGGAGTATTGTAGTCCAGAAGCATCCCATAAAAGCTGTTTGTGAAATACAGCATTTTTAATCTGGTGACTCAGATGTGCTTCAGACTGAACTATTATCACTGTTTGGTTGCTTTATCCTCTGATTTCTGCTGGATATAGTATAGCCTTTGTTCCTTGCTTCAAGCTCTTGTCCAGTGTTGCTGTGTTCTGTCCTGAGACAACAGAAGTCTGTCTCAGAGGTGGCAGATGTATTTTTGACTGAAATACATGATTCCTGTGTGATTTAGACAATAGGACCTGGAGTGCTGTTTGGTACCCTGCTAGGATCATTAATAGTCCACAGAGTCTCTTTTTCCTGATTCTGTGTGGTTTTGAGGATTTCCTAGTAAGCAGCTGACATCATGTTCTCTACAGGCTTCAGAATAAGAAATTAAAACAAAAGCAACTTTTGTCAATCTGTGCAGGAAGTAAATATTGGCTATTCTCTGCTGCCTGTGAAGGCTGTTTTCTATCAGCTGGGGCTGGGGGTCTGTAACTTTTTTAAACCGCTAGGAAGTAATTTGTAATCTTTTGGACCAGATTACTATGAGCCCCATTTGAAAGCTTATTCATGTTTTCCTAAAGAAAGCTTGGACGCAGAATGTGTTTGCTTTAAGATTAAGTCCTGTGAATGTAAAGGAAATTACTTGTGAGCTTGACTGTTGCACCCTGTTGGCTGACCACAGAAAAACACAACTCCACAACTGGTAATGACTAATACAGAGTCTCCGTTGGCTCCTGAGGCTGAGCTCCCCATGTCCTGTGGGGTGGAAAACCAGCTGTTTGCATGCCTTTTCTGTAATTAGTTGTCCATACCTCTGGAAATCTGCTGCAGGAGCTGGCTGTACTGACACAGCCTTTCTGATGGTGGTGGGTTACTCGTCTGGTGCCATGGGCTGGGTTTGCCCTCCTGATTCTGTATGCCAGCTCTGCGTGCTGGCATCCTTCTCTATCCATGCCCCAGAAAACCCACTTGTGGTTGGGAGCTCTTGTAAATTATTGATTTATGTCAACATGTGTACAGTATCATTTTGGCAGGTTCATTAAAACCTCAGTTCTATAGATTTTAGCTTCTAAATGATGGGCTGCTGAAGAGGAGGGAAGGGGTGTGAGGCTTCAAGGAGAGTAGGGTAAGGAAGATAGGGAATGGATTTATTTCTTAACCTTCCTGCTTGAGCTACATTTTCCTAACAGTAGAAACACTAAAGGAGACATAGGACAGAAGTCTTTTTGGAAGTGGAAGATGAAAGACTGGGCTGTAATTGAGCATAGAGGAAGGAGAGTGCCCCATGAACTTTCATGGTGAGGAAAGCTGTACTGAAAGACATTAGGGGCAGTTGGTAGCCTCACTAGTCAATTTCTGGGACCTGCTGAAGTAAAGAACATTTTGGGGGAAGGGAAAGAAGAAAGGAAGATATTTTCCAGTACTACTCAATGCCTGTACAGACTAAAAGTACAGCTTTTTAATACTGGCTAAGTCTGTGTCTGCCTTCTAGCAATCTGACCTTGCCTTGTGGTTACTAAAATCACAAAGACGTCGTCTTTGAAGGATGCATGCAGATCAGTCACTTTCCAAAAGAAAAAAAAGATTGCAAGAAACGGTGAAAATTGATAGGTAGTGTAACCAGAACTTGAGGTCAGACCAGAAATCCTGTTTCCAAGCAGACCAGATGAGAAAAGGAAAATCTGTGATCAGTAAAACAGGTATTTTCTGCAATACCCGAGTTGGTACTGTGGGTTGGATGGCAGGACCGCATTGGCTAGTACACCAGCGCAAGTCAGTAACCTCTTGAAAGCCACTGGGCTATGGGTGGACCTTGTTTTACTCCAATTACTGTGCAGTACTCAGCATTCACAGGCTAGCAGCTGCAGCCAGGCTGCTTGCACAATACAGTATGCCCACCTAAAGATAGCTTTGTTCCTTGTCATAATTGATGAGATATTTCCTCTGAGTAAAGCACTCCCTCTCTTAGTTACTTTTGCTCCTATTCTGAGCAGAGGCTGCAAGCTGCAAACATGTTGGACTACGTGGAATGCAGCTCACATCCCATAGACAGTTTCAGCATTAGGTGTTTTTGAAACCAAGTAAAGCAGGAAGGGAAAGATTATTTTAAATTTATTTTTAGAAACCAATGAGATGTTTGAGCCTTGGCAAACCTTTTTTGTAAGTTCTTTAGTGCTGACTGGCCTGTATAAGTGGCTGACTTCATTGCTTTGTAGATCCCCTCATTTCAGTGGTCTGGGGCTGCTGGCCGACACCTTGGGCATGTTGGCTGGTGGGTTTTGGAGTTGGCCATGGACAATTGGTGCTTTCCTTTGCTTCTGATTTGAGGAGCCCAGGGTGCGTGATATTTTTGGGGAAACCTGGTGACCTGGAGTGTGGTGGGACTTGATCTGGGACTTACAGGCAATGTCCAAGACTTTGCCATAGCTGTTAACATAATAGGTAGTGCATTTACTCCTTTGCTTTATGGTTACAACTTGTGTAATTTGTACTGGATTATATGATGGCCTTGAGGATGTACATGCCAATTCTTGAAAACGTGTTTGGCAGATTCCTTTATTCCAGCTGTGTCAATACACAAATTTGAGGTCCTTTTATTTTTATTTTTTTTTAAAGCAGGGAGGGTAAGACTCTGGGTAACGATTAGGCCATAGCAAATAGCACTTGAAGTTTGTAACTATCAGTTAGTATTATCAGAACCTGAAGATAAACTGTGTGCTTAACTCTCCCCTCCCTCCCATATCTCTACACAAGAAGTCAGAACTGTAATAAGAGATTAATATATTATTCCAAATGTGTACCTCTAGAAGACTCATCACTGACTAGCTTACAAAATTTGAACAAATACAGTAATGTGGTATTTCCTTGTTTTAGTTGTCCAATACTATGAATATCCATCGTCTCTGCTAGTGATGTAACCCATAAAGTATTAGAGCTGAGTTGTATATTATCCAGTTTTCTCTTTTCCCATGAATTTTTCCCATGTTCTGAACACTTGTACTTTTTCCAGAAGTACAAGGAAATACTGTTCCAATCCCAGTAGAAGACTAGGGTAATATGTATTTGAATGCAGAGGTCAGGGTGTGAATTTCCACATGTATACGTGTGTGTTTATGCATATAATGTGATGTGAAACCAATCCAAACAAGCTAGATGTTCAAGCCAGAATCTGAGATGTACTTTGGGACTCTGTATTGACCACTTAAGTACACACCTAGTCAGCTGCTTTTGGTCCAGGAAAAAGCTGTGTGGCAGTGATAACTAGGATATTTATTCACATGTAGCGGGCCCTCCATGCTAGTCAGCCCTGCAACCATAGGAGCTGGAGTGCAGCAGCAAAGGGGAAATATGCTGACAGCACAGCTGAGAAGTCTCCATCTACCAATGCCACGTGATTAGCAGTAGAGGTGGAGAAAGAAGAATGACCAAAAGGATTAGGATAGCAAATCCATAATCATACAGCCATAAAACAACTTGTTACCTTAATAGCCAGTCATTGCAGGAGAGAGAACTCTATTCTCTCATATGTTACAGCACCCAAACTCTGGGATTCACTCCGATTTTTCTTGAACTCAATAATACCTAACGCAGTGCAAGGAAAGCAATTCCCTGTGCTGCTGCTGAGTCCTAAGCATTTGCAGTTGCTATCAAATATTGCTGGAAAACAGCAAACAGTGGTCTCAGCTCTTGGCCTTTTGTTCCAACTTTTAGCTCCGTAAGGCAAAATGCTGTTCTGTTAATAGCCAAAAAATTATATCAACAGATTCCAGAAGTCCCCACCTTCTGCTCCCCATCTCCTCCCTTACCTCAGGAAGCCCTCTTCTCGAGTGTTGTTTCCATCACCAAATTAAGCAAAAACTGCTGCAGCCTGTACTCTGAGAACACAACTCAGCTTTCAGACCCTCCCTGAGGACGGAAAGAAAAGTCTTTCCAGGGGCATTTACTGTGTGCTTCAGGCTGTCAGAGTTCCTCAGTGATCCTCTTAAGCTGGGGTTCCTATTATGTTTTTCAAGGCACTCCTGTACATTTTAGTTGAATGCTGGAGCAAGGCACAGGAGTGTGCAGTCTTTCTTCCTTCTTTGTGTTCTCTCTCCACTAAATAAGAAAACTATTACTCTGGTTTAAATACTGAAGGTAGCTTGCTGGGCAGAATGTAGCTGTGTGACTGCTGTTGAACAGTCAGGTGTGTGGTTTCTGATGTGTGCCCTGTCAGATCTTGTGGCGTATTTGGTACCGGGATCACTTATTAAATTTCAAATCTTATGGGGTGGTAAAGTTTCTGTGGTGTAATTCTTAACGACAGACAGGTGTGATTCCTTTTCCTCTTTTTCTCTCACGTGAGAAAGGTAATTACTCTGCCCTATCACAGTTCTGTGGGGCTCTTGGGGTATTTCATTAGCAAATTTAAAAATCTCTTGGAGTTAAGCAGTAACTTGGGGTGTTGAGTTTTATTCCTAAAGCAGTACTCAGTATGTAGAGTGCAACCACAGTAGTTGCAAGCAAGGTAACAACCTTTTCTCTTGTCTGTGAGAGCAGTCAGGCACAGGCAGTTGGGGCTGCAACACTTTGCAAAATGAGGCTCCCATAGGAAGCATGGTTGCCCACATGAACCATGCTCCTAGCGTGTAGCTGTAGGCTGTGAACTGGCTGTGAAGGATCATGACATGTAGTTGAGCTGAAACCCTAACATGTGGACCAATCTGCTTTGGGTATGGCATGTAAAGGGCTGTGAACCTGTGCTGTGGATCTTAATTGTGTTAAGGTAGGATGTCTGCAACAAGCACATCTTTCTTCCTTGAGCATGTCTTTGTTTGAGCCCCATTTCCATCTTTAAAATGAGACAAACATTGTTTTGTGGTTGAGAGTGACTGTAGTGAAGTTTGCCATGCACACAGGCTGAGAAACATTGTGTGTTTAAAGATGAAAGCTGCCTTTACTATTTCACCAACTTTAATAATTCATGCTGAGACGACAGCCTCAGTCTGCTGTGCAGTGACTCACGCACAGACTTCTGTACCTCAAACTACGGTCAGCTCCATGCTAGGAAGACCTCTTGTGTGAATCTCTGTAGTTAAAAGAAAGATGCCTCTTCTATGAATCGTAAGGACAAAATGCTCAGAAATCAGATATTGGCCTTCATATGAATTCAGTGCTGTCAACCCAGGGCCTTTGCCAAGTGTGTGGACCTGAAGGAGCCTGTTACAGGGGGCAGAGCCAGCACATACAGTGATAATGTTTAACGGCATACAGGCACTGCAGTAAACTTTTTAGGAAGCAGGTGTGAGAATGTGTTTTCTGCAGAAAATCCCTCTTGCAAAATGCTATTCTGGTGTCTTTTTATATTTCTGCTTCCCCATATTCTTTATATTTCTGCTTCCCCATATTCTCTGGGGACCTGTCTGAGGCAATTAGAGCTGACGTCCTTATGTGTATCAAATGCACTTGTACTCTGTGGGAATAGCTCTAGAGGGGTGGAGAAAGAAGCACCTTCACTTGTGCAGCAATATGCTCACCTTAGCTGGTTTTTAATGAAGCAGATAACATCTCTGAAAGAAAGTAATCAGCTGTTGGCATGAAAACGTTGGTATGCCAGGTCTGGGAGTGACCTGCTTGCATCTAGTACTGCTTTGTAGGAAGACTTAAGTGTTGGAACTATCTCTTGAGGGTTTTTTTTGGTCCAAGATTTAAGAACTTAAAACAGAGTAGCTCTTTGAAGCCCAAAGAGCGCATGTCAAATGTATCAGACTGCAGCTTGAGTGGGATTTTTCCAAGACTCTTGAGGTGGAGTGGTATTTAAGTATTTGTTTAGAAGGATGTGTGGTCCACTCATGCAGGAGAGATTCCCATTCCCTTTTACAGTGTTGCTGTCCTTCTTGTTTACTTTAGTTAAGCACATAAATTGGCAGTCAGTCTACAGAGAAATTAATGGCTGAGGGGAGAATTAGAAACCAATGTTCAGCATGATTCTGCAATTTAAAAAAGAAAGTGATTTGTAGCATCTTATGGTTATGTAGACTTCAACAGGAATAGCTATTTTTTCTGTTGGTGCGGAGAAAGGGACAATATTGAGGCATGGATGGGTGAGGATGCATGTAAACATAAAGAAAACTTGCATAAAATATAGAATCATAGAATGGTTTGGTTTGGAAGGGACCTTAAAGATCATCCAGTCCAACCCCCTGCCATGTGCAGGGATGCCTCCCAGTAGACCAGGTTGCTCAAAACCCTGTCCAACCTGGCCTTATATAGTCCTTTACCTACAATCTAGTAGTTTCCCATTGTGTGAGTTTCTTAATTATTTTGTTTTTTAAAGCCTTTTGGGGAGAGTACTGAGAATACAGTCAAAATCAAGAAGCATGATCTTTAGAATCAAAGTATTTTTGTCATTTATTCACTCTCCAGTGTGACCAATCCATTTTGCAATCGTTGCAGTCAGGTAGCTCCATGCTGAAAATGCCTGCGAGTTACCAGAACCTCAAGGGACTCCGAGTGCAGAGACATCTTGGCTATTGCAGCTAGCAATGCTGACAGATACCAACCAAAGAGTCAACATATGTGGGAAGAAAATTGCACTCTTACCTTAAAAATTCATATTCTTGGATTAGTATTAAGGCAGGATTTGGAGTAATGCAGCAAAGTTCAAGCTGAGCTTGGTCTGGATGCAGTGGCCACAACTCCCTGTGTGCCTTGTGTGAGGCTCAAACTCGCTTTGAATCCTTATCAGGGATGAAGGCTGAGGAGTCTCAGTGTAATCATGCATGCCACATCAGCTTTGGAGTTGTGTTTTGTTGCCTGAGGGACAGGGGCATCTGTAAGGGTTAACTTGTGCTGTAAGGCACTGCCTAATTTTTACAGATGGTGTGAGTGCAAAAGCAAACCTCAGACTGGCTTGGCAGTGCACAGAGATAACTTTGCATAATTCCTTGCAGATGTTGCTGCAGAATGGTTTTAATAATGAATTGTGAAGTTGAGCTGAACTCCAGCATAGAGGGAGAACTCCAAATAAATGCAATGTTTTGTTCTGTATTTCAAAAGCAAGTTTTCTAACAACGTTTCTGTGATGCTCTGGGTTGGGAAAGATGGCTGGGGAGGGGACAAGAGGTAGTTTGCACCATTATAGCGCTGACTTTCTGCAAACAAAGGCCAGTCTAGCTAATTTGACTGCAAACCATGAACTTCAATGAACCTGGTGGTGGTGGGGAAAGGGTGGTAGGACCATGTGTCAGCTGCCCTAATGCTTCTACTGAGGGGATGGTGCAGAGCAAGTATTGCATGGTCAGCTGGGCAGAGTTCTGCAGTTTGTGGCTGCCATGCAAGGACTGCACTGGGGAACTTGTCTGCACTTCAGCCATTTTCTGCGAAGAGTTTAATTCTTGCACTATGCTGTAATTACCTTTCTGTAGGGTTATGGCTTAGATGTGCCATCATAATTCAGATTTTTGCCTCATAAGGGGTGAGCTGCCTCTCCAGTGTCTGCTCGGCCACTCGAACACCTTGCACCTCTTGCTTGTGAGCATCCATTTTTGACTTCTCTGCTGTCGGGGGATGCTGGTGGAAGTTTCTCGGACTTCTCGGTTGTTCAGACTATTGAAAACATACTTTTTTCTGTGAACATGCTTCTCAGAAGGACAAAAGACAGACTTTAACGCAACTCATTGGAATAGCAAGCTTGAAATGGGAGAAGGGAATTTCAAAGCAGAGGCTGATTTTCATTGAACCTGGACAAATGCTGCTGATTTCTCAGTAGTTGTGGAGGTTCGTAGTTTATACTTTACTCTTGCACATAGTTTATAAAGGAAATCTTTACAAAGAAATTATAACTTATAATTATAAAATTATAACTCCGTGGCAATTAGGAGCTTTAATCTCAGTGATGACTTGAATCAAGGCAGCTTAAAACCTCAGACTGTTACAAGCTCTCTCTGAGCGTGGCAATGGATTTGGTTGCGTTACTTGACTGTAACCTGCCTCAAATGTCACTTGACCCCCAACTGGTACATGAGAGCCTAGTTGTAAGATCAGTGGAGTCATGTGGTCTCCCTGCCAAGGCTTTTCAGGGGCTGGTAGCGGCAGTAGGGAGGTACAGTGATAGGGGGGAGATGTGTATGCGTGGCTAGGCATGGGGGCGAGGGGTTGTTTTTTAGCAGAGAGCTCTGTTTCAGATGGATGGAGGCTCAGGTATGGCCTCAAACAGAAGACCTTACATGATGAAGACCAAGGCCACGATGCAGCTCAGCAAGGCAATCCAGAGGAGCTGTGTTGCGAAATGAGCTAGCATCGGGTTCGTGTCAAGGCTGTGCAATCCGGTCCTCTAAAGACAGTTTTACCATGGTTTGAATTTGGCCTAAGCACACATTTTAAGTGTAGGCAAGTCCTTTTTGTGCAATTGTGTTTAATTCCTTTCTGAGGAAGAGTTTACATAAACTATTCCAGTCTAATTGTTATCAGCTGAAAGCCAGCTTCTGACATTTTGTGCTTAATTATAAATGTATGTTAAACTGTGTTTGCTACCCTTGTCAATACGTTACTGGTAAAATAAGGAACAACCATGAAGATGTGTTTTTGAAACGGTCTGGCAGATCCTGCGTGTTCGCTCCTGTGGGCTTCGTGGCAGGAGAATCCACCTCCTGCTGAGGAGGAATTAACTAAATTTAAACTTTCCAACCATGAGCCTTGTGAAGCAAAGTTTCCAAACCTCTGCTGGGCCAGAAAATGGAAAGCTGTGTCTGAGTTTTGAGAGTAAATAAATAGAGCTACCCAGGAGCTGTGTGGTGGCAAGTGAGGGGTTTGTTGCTTGGGGCGCATTGTCTGCCTGCCTCAAGCCCCAGGGAGCAAAACGGGGGTTTGTAACTACTGTCCTCTAGTAAAAATCTTCCATGACAGGATTTGGAACAAACTGGGGTGACTTTTAGCATGAACACTTGAGCATTGTTTCAGTTAGTTTCTTTTTTTTCCTTTAAAGAAAGTTGCATGTTGCATGGTGGCAGAACCCAGCAAAGCCTCCCTTCTTGTTTTTGGGCCCCATCTTTTTACAAACCAAGCTGGCTCATTCCTGCGTTTGCTCATCGCAAGCAGGCTTGGGAGTCTGCTGTGAAATTTGTTGGGTTTATGGCAGCCATTAAAATCTGTAAAGTGTTTTGAGGTGTGTGTACAGAAATAGTTATTTTCTCAACTCCCTCTGGCGACGCTGAAAGGCTGGTGTTGAACAATAGTTTGCATGGTCCTGACAATGCAACTTGCATTTTTGGAGGAGACTGAGAGATTGTAGAAAACAACAGAAATGGTTTTACCTGCTTGGCTTCTTATTGTCCTGTAACTTAACCCTGACCTTACCTGAATGGAGCAGAATCTTGGTTTTGCTCATATCTGGGTGAGTCATTTTACATCAAAACAAGTAAAGGATTCAAAAAATTGATGTAGCCAAGCAAGAAGAGAGGCAAGAATAGTTATGGTTGGGATGCATTTAACCTAAAGATGGCTCATCTGTAATTTTATTCATCCATTCATGGATGCAGCCTAAAGGTTACATAAGTATAGTTGGTGAATACTTAACTTTTTCTTTTTAAGACAGTGGTAGAAACTTGGATGTTCAGGTGGGAAAGCAAATAACTGGTGCTTATGGCCTGAAGTCATATTTCAGTTAGCTTTTCTCTCTTATTTCTGTTCTGTGCAGTACTTTCCAGCTTCCCAGGGCAGTGAATTCAGGTCATGTTTGTTAAACTCTGGCTGTGGTGACTAGTGCTTTAGAAGCACTTATTTATTATTTTGTATTCTTTTCCAGAATCTGTACCGTTGTACTAAAGTCTTAATTATTTCCATCTTTTGACTTCTGTGATACCTCATATTAAGATCTGGGCAATATTTGTGCTATTTTCTGTACATTCACATACACATATGTACACATACAAAATGTTTTGATACTGTAGATGTACAAGTTGCGAAAAGAAACTGAATTGGAGCACTTAAATCAGAGTTATCAAGGATAAGACTTAAGGTTTATTAAAATGAACTGATGTTTGCTTCGTGGCAACCTACATGAGGCCTGCTTGCACACTCGGTTACCACTGTGAGAGTATCTGATAGAAATGGGGTAATAGGACTAAACCCCCTCTCCTGGAGAATAACTCAAACCTGCACTGATGCTGGTGACCCTGTGCCATCATCTCAGTAGCATGTTGCTGTTCTTGTTCATCTTAATGTTGACTGAGCAACTTCTTTTGCTTCTTTTTGTAGGTTGGTGGTTTGTGAGCACAGCAGAGGAGCAGGGTTGGGTCCCAGCTACATACCTGGAATCCCAAAATGGAACCAGAGATGACTCTGACATCAACACTTCCAAACTTGGGGAAGGTATGGAAAGCTTTTTGTTATCAAGGGGAAACTGGTGTTCACTTACTCTGTGCTTTCCCCCTCCATAGGAAAACTGAAAACTCTTGCTGCCACTTGTGGCTGTTAATCCAATGCAGAAACCTCTTCTCCCATCTTGTATCAGTAAATAAATTGTCACAGAAGAAACTGAAGTGAAGTACCATGCCTGTAATCCGTTTGTGACCAGCTTGGGCTGTCAGCGTGACAAAAAGTTCAAGAGTTGAAATGATGCTCATGTTAATACCCTTAAGAAGCATATCACAGAACAACTTCTGTGGAAGTCCAAGCAGTATGTTCTGGTAGAGGTCTTGGACTCTGATGTCCATGGAAGGAGAGAACTTGCATGGCTTGTTTGCAGAAATCATACAAGTGAGAGCTTTTAAATGGAAGAAGATGCTTGTTAGAGCCACAGGCAGTTAAAAGAAGTGAGATTTAACTTTAATGGTTGCTTCTTATTACAGTTTGCTTCTCACTACCATTTTTTTTAATTAATCCTTGAAACTAGTTTCACTGCTGTTTGATGTGGTTTATGATTGTGTGGAAAGGTAATTTTATTTGGTGTGGTCTCATTCTGTTAAAACAGATATGCCATTTGTCATGTGTGCTGGTTTTTTGGCTAAAGATGCTTAATTCAGGTTCCAGAAATGAAATAGTACAACCTCACATGTTCCTCTGTTCCATTATGAAAGACTAACCACATCTTAATGGGCTTCTCATGTAGCAACTGTGTACAAAGGACACTTTTATTATGATTTGCTCCATTCTAATGAATTTCTTGCTAAATTCCAAGGTGCTTTTGATGTGACGCTTATGTAAAACGTATGTGGAAACTCAGCTGACCTTTTCTTAGCACAGGCAGGAGGATTAGGAACGTGTTGGGGTGACCATCTGCCCATTAAGATAGCACACAGGCAAAACACCCCAAGGGTGACATCTGTGGCGCATTGAAATTTTTGGCTCTGTAACTCATTTTTCCCTGTTCAAAGCTACCCATATCCTGGGTCACTTAGGGTTTAGAGACAGACTGGCTGTAGACTGGTAGGCCCAGAACCAGTCTGGTATGATGCAACATCTTAGCAGATGCAAAAGCAGTTAATAAAGTTTCCCTGTTAGTAAAGAACAAAAACTTATTGCTTGCTCCTGAAAGAGTTGAAGAGTGCCTTGTCTGTTGGTCTGTAGCTTCCTCCCTTTTTCTGACTTAAATATGGTGCATGCTCGACAGCCTTATTGCTTAAGCTGCTTTCAGTTCAAGCTCCCCTGTGCCTTTCATGTTGCCCTCTGGAGTATACTCTGCACAGGGCTGTTGCCTCACAGCAATCTTTCCTGGGTAATGGAAAATCCATCAAATGTTCCTTATCGTTCTCCTCTCGGTCCCCTTTAATCTGTTACACTGCTCTCCTCAGCTGTGGTCAGCGGTGATGCTCCCTGCCTTGCTCCAAGTCCAGATATGCTGAAACCTGAGCCTATTCTTCGCTTTCTGTTCAGTTCCGTGTCAGTGACAAATCTAATTGCATTACCTCTGCAAATGCTTTGATGTGCCTCAGCTTTCGCTTGCTTTTCAGTAACTGTGTTTTACGTATTATATTAACCACATAAGCTGAGACTTCTTTGTTCTTCTTTACTTGGGCTATTCTTCTCCTAATAGCTATTCCATAATAGATGAAAGGACAATTCAGATTCACTCTTTGGAAAAAAAAAAAGTGTATCATAGTGAACATACTTACACATAAAACTTGCCAAATCTCTCTCAGTAGGCGGGAGAAAGGTGCTCCAATATAACTGAGGAGGAAGGCACTTTAAGTGGATTAAGTGCCCTAGTTCCTGGATTTAGAGTTTATACAAGTTTCAGAGTGATTCCTGGAGGTGTTGACCTCCTGCATCTGTGCAGTCTGTGCTCTGATACTTTGAAAGGGTAGAAACACTCTTGCAGGCAGCTTTCTGTATCAGCTGCTTGGCCCTTGCCATTTGCCATCGGCCTGGCACAAGTTCAGAAGCCAGGCAGACCCAATGGTCTGCTCTGCTGCAGCAGGCCCTTGTAAAGATAAGAAGGTGATGAATGCAGCTTACCAATAATGCTGCCTCTACATAGCAATATTTCCATGTGTTTCTGTTTAAATAGTCTTGTCTCTGAGAAAGACAAAAGTGTTTCTCCCTGTGTTTGAGCCTGCACAACATCTTTTGTCAGGATGGGTGTAGACAGTCGACTGCTACCTAGGCCTGTGTTTAGACCAACGCCATCTTATAAGGCTTGGAAAACATTCAGAAAGCAATCTAAAGAAACATTCACAGCCAAAGGATCTGTTAAAGTAAACATCTTAAAATGGTGTCTGGAAAGGTTTAGACACTTGTTGATAAATAACCTTTCTGGTGACTCACTGTGGAGTGACCAACTGAGTCCAAGTCTGGGATCGGATGGCAAAATTCAGTATTTTTGAGGAGAAAAAAAACCCCAACTGATTAATATAAAATCATCATTGTGATATAAAAGGGCTATCACTGGGAATAGTCATATGTTGTGTGAAGGACATGGTGTGGTGGATCTGTGTGACCCACTGTGGTCAAGGGGTGCTCCTGGATAGCTGAATTGTCCATGGCTCCCTGTGTGAGCAAGGAGCTGTGGGTTACTGCTCTGACACTTGAAGCAAATTTTTCCCCCCTCACACTGCTCCTTCCCACAAGCCTTTAAGTTCAACATCTTTGATCTCTTCCCTTCTTGCATAGAAACCTCCTAATGCAGGGAGCCTTACTGTGAATGTAGTTTTAACTTCCCTCTCTGCTGTAAGCTGTATGTCTGCTGAGGTGTCCTGTGTTGCCTCTTGTGTAGCATGGTGTAACTGGAAGTCTAATGTCATGTTGATTTGGAGAAAGCCACCAGGTTAAACCAATTGGTAAGGAAAACACTACTGGTAAGGAGTGAAGACAGCTCATCTTCTGTGCCACCATGGGCTTCCAAGAGGATCACTGAGTTCCTTTTGCCAAAAAATACGGTGATCTATAAACTTGAAATCCAGCTCCTCTGAACATCTGTGGTTCTTCTCTTTGACCCACATGGGATCAAAGGGGAAGTACAGAGTACCACACACCAGACATTGTCTGTTCAACAACACTCACCACATCCCCACTTAGGGTAACTAGGGAAGGGTTAGGCTTTACAGCAAAGGAGGAGTTAAGGAGAGTGAGCTGATTACAGAAGTGTGGTCTAAGCCCCTGATAGATATAAAGGGCAAAGAGGCAAAAGCTGCTTTTTGGAGAAGTTATTAATCATTTTACTTCAGCTAATCATTCCCTGATCAAATAATTTTGCTGTGCTTGATTGTCTACATAACATAGTTCTAAAAAACAGTAGTGTCTGCTCTCATGAATATAAGGGTATATTTACCAGATGAGTACACATAAACAGAATTGAATGATTATTAATGATGTGATTATCAGAGTTTAGGAACAGCTTTCCAGCATCACTAGCAAAATGGCTGTGTTCGCACCCTAGCGATAGCTGAAGTGTAATATTTTGCATTGCTTTGTGGCAGCACCCTTGCAGTAGTTGCCGAAATAGCATGGAAGTCCTTGGATGGTAAAAGGAAAGTGCTTGTGTTTCTTTGCCAGTCCAATGGTTCCTGTGTCATTCACACCTTCACAAGCAAAAGAAGGAACTGAGTACAGTTCTGCATATGTGATCCAGAAAACAAGTGGTGTCCTCTGTGCACAGCTGCTTTCACAATGCCATTTCCATAAGTGTCTTGTCTTTTGTTTGTATTTTACGTATAAATTATTGTTTCAGTGTGTAACTAATTTTTAGTTTTGACTTGTTAGCTTATTGAGCCTACTCAATACTGAAGGTTAGGTTTTTCCTTATATTGTAATCAATATGTTAGAAGTCTGGATCATGAGAATTAGGTGTGGCAGTGGTTGTGAGTCATGTGTTGCAAGCAACCAGACATCTGTCACTTTTCACCTGGGCTCTGTTCCTGAGTGTTGCTGTTAAAAGTGAACTCACATAATAGAAGCTGCCTTTTCCCCCCCTCTCTTTGTTTATAGCGTGTTAACTTACTTAGAGAGGATTAGAGCCCTGTTGGGCTTGATGTCATGTGTAATAGACTGAGTTCTCCAAGGATCATGCAGCCTAACTAGAAGCTGCAACAGCAGTGGTGCTGATCTGTCCTGCCACTGCAGCCTTCTTGGGCAAGTTGTCCTCAGTCATGCAGCTTGTTCTGGGGTGTGTGTATGTCTTTGGGGTTTTTAAAATTATTTTTTATTTTAAGGAAAACCAGTAGCAAGCATTACAACTTGTAACAGTTCCAGGTTGTTCATGTTGCTCAGGCTCAAGAAGCTAACTTGTTCAACTGTACTGTATAAACTAAAAATTTCTGCATCCCACCTAACCCATATCTGCTAACAAGTCCAGTGCTTGTAAATGCCATGTTTTGTTTTATTTCCTCACCCTCCCATTTTTTTGTTTTGTTTTTTTTTGTTTCCATCCATGTTCCAAACTAGTTTCTAAGCGACGCAAGGCTCATCTGAGACGCCTGGACCGGCGATGGACACTAGGCGGGATAGTCAACAGGCAGCAGAGTCGAGGTGAACTAATAGCTTCCTATGGCGCCAGCCCCCAAGGGTGTACTGAGAGCCACACTGCAGCTTTGCCTGTTGTGCACCGGGGTTTGCATTTTCAGCACTCTGATAGAGAGGCCAAAGCTCCAGAGTTCAGATGTGGATTTCATACATGACAGCTTCTTGAGGGTGTCTCAGAGCCAAGGTTAGGCACCTCAAGAGCTGGAGGCTAATTAACCAAGGGTAACTGCAGTCTGACTTTGTGCTGCCTGGGGAAGCTCACATCTGTTGTGTTTTAACGTTGGGCTCATTCATACTCAGTCTTTCCTACCTCAATAAGGACAAGTTATACTTTCAAGGCTGTTAAAATGAGAAGAATGCCAAAAAGCCATGGTCAGAGATGGGTGCACTGGAAAAGTGCTTGGTGTGAAGAGAGGAGAATCATTCCAGTTTCAGGCCCCTCTCTTCCTTGCAAGCAGTGCTTGCTACTAAAGACAGACTTCTTCACAGCTTTTGGGAGCTTTTGGTGTCAGTCCTAGGTGTTTAAAATACTATTAGTAGCAGCAATTTTTTAAAAATATTTTTTAACTTTGCTGGTCTGACGGAATGTGGCAGTGTTGGGGGGAACACCTTCTGTTCTGGAGCTGCAAACACCAAAAGTAGTGTTCTTCTTACTGTAGCTTCACCCTGCAGCAACTGGAATTACTCTCAGAAGACAAGGTCTTGCTTTTTAGCCATCAAATACCCCCGAAAGCACACACCCCCCTCCATACATACACATGCTGGCTTGTGAAGAACTTGGGCTTATTTCTGTACCCCGAGAGCTAGGGAGTCACATATTTTGTACTGTCAAATTCTGACAGATACTTCTTGGCAATTCAACAGGCAGAATTTTTGAGACTCAGATTTCTAAATAATTTGTTTACTAGTTCAAACAAATATATCATTTAGTATTCATACAGTATTGCAAACAACTCCATAAAATATTAAGACTGTGTGATCAGTCCCTTAGCATAGTTGACTGGTAAGACTCAAGGACCTAAGTTGCATTCCCTGGTTTTCCCCCTTGCAGTCCCAGCATCTGTGTGCATCTTCTCCAGACCTGTTCTCTGACCAGTGTCACAGGGTCCTCCCTGGTAGTCTTTTTTTCCACCACAGGCTCCCCTAGACTCTTCCATCCCTGCCTTTTTCTTGTTCTGTAACAGTTTCTTCCCTATTAGGCCCAAGAAATGCTGGGTTTTTGAGCGTGTTGAAGATTATGTGCTTTATCTCAAACTAAATCTCAGCACTTGAGATGCTGCCGTTTATGCCAAGTTCAGGGTTTTGGGCACCCTCCATGGCTGAGCTGCTTCTATAAGCTTTCTCCAGTGCATTTCAGCCACAGCTAGCCAAGCTGGTTAATGTCATCTGAAATAGGGATGCTCTTACAAAAGCAGGCTCATTGGGACTAAAGAAAGTTATTTGAGTACTTGGGGGGCAGGTTGGAGACAGTGGCTTCATTGTCTGGCATAGCTGTAGCCTGTACAGACATCTAGCCCTTCCAGTCTGTGGTTGTTGAAAGCAGGAGTCTCTCTGGGTGTCCAGCCTGCTGTTCTCTAACAAATCACAGTTTATGTGAGGTCAGAAGAGATTCTTTCTCCCTTCTTTCCCTCCCATCCCAGCTCAAAAGACATCTAACATGGCCAAATTTGGGTGGGTTTGTACTGAAATGACAGAACTCATGAAATGTACACACGTACCCCCCTGCCAACCTTCAAGGTCCTGCTCCAAAGCACAGAAGAGCTAGAGCTGCTCAAAGAGGAGGTTGCCAGAATTGTTCGATGCAGGCAAAACAGCTTCCCCTCCCCCACTTGGCCTCTTTCTTGGAAATAAATTAAATTAAACATTTTGGCTGAAATTCTTCCCACCCAGCGATATTCTGCTTGAGATAGTCCCTGCTGTTGGAAAGGTTGGCTCTGAGAGTTCACTGGAGTTTAAAAGCAAGCTGTAAAGGATGCTTCACTTTATATTTATCCCTGGGTACCACTAATAAGCATTTTTACTGACTAGGTCTATGCTAGAACCACTTAAAAGCAAGAACTGAAGGAATTGAGCATTGTTCTGGAATGTCTAAGTGACTTGAATATTAAAAATACGGGAAGAGCCTGAGTGCAGAAGGGAAGGGTGTTTTATTCCCTGTTACAGACTGCTTAATGGGGGAGAATTATCAGGGGCAGCATACAGCTTATTTATTTCTACCCTTCTCAAAGCCATTTAAAAAAAGGCTAAGAATTCCTGAACTTCAGATATCTGGGAGCAAAGTTACCAAGTCTGTGAATAAGAAACATGAAAGACAAATTATTGAATATCATGGTAGTGCTCCTTTTTTTTAAAGCTTAAAAAAAATCTGCAAAGAAAACAGCTGTAGTCTGTTTTTACAAAGAGAAACAGATGACATTTGTTGCTGAACTTTTCTCTTTAAAATGGTCTGTGGTGTGCCCAGATCCAAGAGATTACATTGGTTTATGTTTCTTATGTAGCTGCAGAGCTTGTTCTTTTTAGAATGTTAAATGTTTTTAAATGTGGTACATTTTCTAAACTTTTGTCTATACTTTATGAACCTCCAGTAATACAAATACAGATTGTGAAGAGAAGCCTGAACGTTTGCATTTTTCTGAAGTCCTGACACTTGTTAGACCTGCAAGCTGCAGTTTGTGTTCTCTTGTACCAGGAAAAATGCTAATTGTGCACGTGCGTTTACTTGGAACTTTCCCTGGAAGAGAATGTAGGATTGTTTACAGGCAAATTTCATGAGAAGTCACTTGCGCTATTACAGTTTGGGAAAAGTGGGAGTTTACGTGCCTGTTTTACTTGCCAGATATTTGACAAAAGTTATTACTGCTTTAGTTTTGTGCCCAACACTTTCAACTGGAGCTGTCACAAAGCAGGAAAGTACTTTAAAGTTATTCATATCAACAGTATAGTGACATATGGGCTGAATTTCTGCCAAATGAGCCTATTATTTAAGAGTAGCTGCTAGCAGAAGAAATAAGGTGTTCTGTGAAAGAGTTAAAGTTATAACTTGGAAACTAGTGGTTTTCCTACTGCTTGCCTAACTTGTAGAGAGAGGGAGGTGATGGGAAGAGATGGACAGAGCATAGAGGGAAGACCGCTGTGTAGCCCAGTGGCCTTGAACCCCCTCTTGAGCTGGCCTTGATGCTTGAACCCCATATCCTAGCCTGGGTTGAGTCATTCTGCAGCCTGTTTTCCAGCTGTGGAAAGAAACCTTGATTGGTACTGGTGATAATCCAGTGTTGCTGGTGTGCTTGTGCGCTCTTACAGTTTTATGCATCCCACCAGAGCCGCTCTGCCTTCTTCAGAAGCCTCTCCATTACTTACAGGACTTCTCCCTTTGTCTTCACTCTTCTTCCTGATTGTCCTTGATGCTGGTGAAATGTTTCTCACTTGCAGTGCAAGGCAGCTTGCCATGCTAAATCAAACCAGCACAGAGCAGCTTCAGACTTAGTTTGTTCTTTCTTTTTTTTTTCATATTTTTTTCCTTTTCCTCTGTGCTCCAAGGAAAGTAGTAAATGTTTATTGCCTCTTGCTGGTTGAAGAAAGAGCATGTGCAATACAGAACTGTTTAGAAGAAATGTCATTAATGTTCTTTTCTATCTGTTGGCATGAGGTTTTCTGGTATTTAAAAAAGAGGCGGGGGGGAAAAAGGAGGAGAGTGTGGAGAGAGAGAGAGAGAGAGAGAGAGAGAGAGAGAGACACAAAGGCTGAAAAGCTCCTGTCTGCAGATGAGCACATTTGATAACTGTGGACAGTTATTTTCTCTGCTTAATATTTAGACAAGTAAAACAAAGCCCATGTTGAATTAATGCACTGCTTTCTGGAACAGCAAGACTTTTTCCAGAAGCAGGTCTGACAAAGGGGGGGGGCAGAGTGGAGG
>NW_010185148.1:59749-72825 GCF_000695765.1 Mesitornis unicolor | reverse complement strand
GGCTTTTTTCAGAAAGCGGTTCGGAAAAGGGGGGGGGGTAGAGTGGAGGAATGGGGGAGGGCAGGCACAAACTGCTGACTGAGGGGAAAGTATTTTGAAAGAAAATTCTGTGGTTTGGAAGATGTAGGGTTGGGGCTGTTGTATTTTGCTGAGAAATCGTTAATTGGCTAATTTCTAGCCCAATTCCCACCCTTATCCCCACCCTTACCAGCATTTCAAACAAGGATGGGGTCACAGAAAGTTGGGTGCATGTACAAACACCAGCTGAGCAAAGGAAATTACTCCCTTGCTTGGCTTCTGAAGTGCTGCAGATAACTTCCACACTTATTTATGGAGGTAGAAAAGAGCAAACTTATAAAATATAGGTGAAGGAGAGGTATGCGAAACAGGGCGCTCAGAACTTGAAAGCAGAAACATATGAGCGCTGGCCATTTGCCTGGGAGAGATGAGACTGATTATGCAGGGCTGGAAACGTGCATGGTATTTTAGCTGCTTAAAGGCAAGGTTCCTGTCCCAAATAGTTTACAGCCTAAATGAAGAGAAGGAGATCTGTGCATCAAAGGAGCCCAGGCAAGTGGCAATTTGGCATGCGTCTTATTATGACAAAAAAGTTTTTCACAGTGGAAAGTGATATTTATTTGGTATTTTTAAAAGCTTTTAGAAAAGGACTAAAACTAAGCTTGTTTGGCAAGGCAGGAAGTCAGGGTAGGCAAAGCTTATTTTAGGAAGAATTTGAGAGTTTCAGGTTATTTGATACCACGGAGGAAGAAGTCTACTCAGGTTGATGAGGCATCATAAGAAAAGCATGGAGTTGAGTGGGAAAAGATGAAAGGATTGGAGGAGTGGGAATTCCAAAGGGAGCAGAACATGTGAGTGTGTAGTTGGATATTAAAGCAAGGCACAGCACACAGACCTGAAAATTCAAGATGAGGCAACTGAATTGGGTGTACATCTGGTAGGAGTCTGGCTGAAATATAGAGTGCTGCTGTGCCAAGAGGCTTGGGCAAGAGCAGCGCTCAAAGATTGGGAAAGGACCAAATGAGGCAGGAGGTGGCTGTGCAAAAGAGGCTGAAGGGCCAGACTGGGACTCTAGAGGTGAGGAGCAGCAGTGATAGAGGACTTTGAAGATGTTGGGGAAAGGAACCGTTACCTTGGTGATAGACTAGGAGGAATCTGAAGTAACCGGTGCCAAGGGAATCGGGAAGATTGAATAAGGAAGATTTGGAAAGTGCTACTGAAGCTCTACATCACAACTTGAGCAGTAAAACCATAGGTCTGCTTTCCTTGGTCTGACAGTAAGTATAAATCCAGACAGCCAGAGGAGGGACCAAGTTGCCTTCTCAAGACACCTCATAACTTTAATGTGTACTGTGTGTGTGCACAAGTGAACGTGTAAAATCTGAAATTCTGGTTTGACAGATGGGATTGGAGTAGCCTCATGGGCTGTCAAGTTCAGTGACTTGCTCTGTCAGACAATTAGGTACGGTTTCTTCAGGAATGTGTGGAGCTGTTTTGAGGCTTTTCCTGTGGAAGAGGTATCTTAATGGGTCACCTGATACAGAAAATGCTATGCCCAATGCTAAAAATTATTTGAGATTCCCCTTTACTAGTAGGCAGAAATACAGTAGGGGAAACAAAAGAAAACCTATTTGAGTATATGCTGATTAAAGGGAATGTGATGGGATGGATTCATCTGCTGACTCTTTGCTTACAAGCTGTAATCCTCAAAAGGGAAAAACACAAAGCACTGTTAAGATCTGCCATTATCCAAAAATAAATGTCATTGGCGTTAAGTCCTCCTAAACTTTGACAAGTTGAATGTAGCATCTCTAGGTTTTTTTGCAACTGATATGTTGTATCATAGCCACTTAACAGGCTGGACTAGATGGAAGAAATATTTCAGTACCTACTACACTATGGCTACCCCAGCATCTCCTCTTCTCCTATGCGCTCATGCAGATCTGCAATGAACCAAACCAGGCTTAGAATCATACTAGCTTTTCCTTGGTTGGGTTGGCTGCTGGTCCATCTCACAGCAGGGTAATGAACTGTGCGAGGAAGGACAAAGGAAGTTGAAGGGAATGGTCTGTTGCAGCACTAGGCGTGCATTCATAAACTGTGTTTTTAAAGCAGCTTTTTAGATTTAAAACTCTCTTTGCATGTAGGAAAGGCTCAGCTTGGCAGAGCACTGTTAGGTTGCTGGAGGGGATGCAAAATGGTTGCGTTGATGGTTTGGCTTTTTTTTTCCTCCCAACAGCTGCAGAAGGGCACTGGATGTCTGTGGCTTGTGAAGGAGTGACCCATAACTCTCGCATACCACTGGCTTTCTTCTACCAGGTCTGCTGAAAATAGCATGCTTGAGTACATCTGTACGAACCACATAGCACACATAGCTGAAATGCAGGGCATAGTACAACTCAAATGCTTTGTCCTGGATACATGCACACCTCTCAACAGGACTGTAGCAGCCTCTGCTGTGGTTGCCAGGGGAAGATCTCTATTGCTAGAAGAAGCCCTCTCTGTAGTATTGGCTGTTGCAAGGACATGAGAACTGTACTTTGCTGTCCATACTTTTCCCAGTGATCCACCAGGATCTGTGTCTATATTTTGGCACCAAGCCTCTACTGCCTTTCTTCAGGAGACTTTGGGCAGAACCAGAGTTAGAGAAGCCTGCCTTTCTTTGGGGAGGAGAAAAGGAAGGTGGAGTACGATTGATAGGAAAATGAGGCTTTGGACTAACTAGTGGACTGAGAATTGGGCTGCCAGGGTGGGAGGGCTGGACAGAGCACAGCTACAAGTGAGTGGTACGAGCTGAGTAATCCAAGAAATGCAGAAATTCTTGTTGTGCATGTTTCAAATAGTGTCTGTGTCCAGAGAGCAGGGAGAGGGACACATACTAATCCTTTCCTTCCAAGCTAAGTGGCTTGCACTTGGATAATGCATGTTGTGACAGCTTTGTATTGTCACTCTGTGCCGAACAGGCTTTGCTTCTTCATGTGTCCCTTGTTCAGACTTCCTGGTGCAGCTGAATTTCCAGTCGAGATGCCTTCCCCAGCTGACCTGGAGGGAGGTATCTTTCACCTGTAAATTAGAGGTAAAGAACTATAAGTGAAGTTGGCTAATTGAGCTATTAACGGATCTCTGGGTATCATGCATTAAGAACAGAGGTGCTTATAGCAGATCTTGAGGAGGAGGAGGGGGAGTCTCATCCCATTATTTCCAAAGTGCAGCGTTTTAGCTGATGTGCGTGCTTTGTAGCACACAGTAAAGTTTATTCTGCTCACTTGACCTCCAGCAGTGAAGTTCATGTAATGGAAGCTACAGCTGGGGAATACAAATTATACTTTTGTTAGCATTTTTTTGCTGGTAATTGTTAAGTCAAAACTTAATGAGTCAAAATTAAATTTTCATATTCTCTGTAGATCTGAGCATAGAACATTGGTAGGACTGAGATGGTTCACTGACTTTGTTTTATACTATACATAACATTTCAGATTTGTCAGTGTAACTCAGAGCAGTGTCTTTCTACTGGCTGATGCTCTGCTGATTCTCCCATGAAACAATCTGTGCAAAGTCTTTCCAGTAACTTTATGTATCATTCATGAAGTGCCAAATGCCTTCTCTTAAAGACTTTTGAATAGTAATCTGATAAGAGGACTGATGCAGTGTCCAACATAAGTGACACATCCACTGAAAGCTCCACTAGTTCCTTCAGCAAATCTTGGTTTATAAAAAGCATCTACTGGCTAGGGATAGTCTTTGGAAAGCAAAACAGAATTACACTTTGGTTGCAAGGGGGCCCAGATCTCCAAAATACTGTTTAAGTTACAAACCTCATGTATGTTTGTGGTATCTCCTGCACCACTGAAACTAAATGTGTGTAATCTTGGAAATGGCTGTAATTTTTGCTGTGAGAGCACTTTGCAAAGGGAAATTGTAATGGTGGCTTCCTGGTTTTGATCCATAGGTTGAAAAATAGAACTGCTAAACATTGTAGGACCCTCTTTTCGAAGTTACTTTTTGACACTGTTTGGGTTGTCTTGCTTCATGGAAGAACTTTTTTCTCTTCCCTTCCTACTTTTGTTCAGTCTCTTTCTCCTCCCGCTGTGTAAGAAGGAATCATCTGAAGGCTCTCCTCTCAAAGAGTGGTAGTCTTGAGCTGAAAGCCACAAGACTGAAGATCTAAGCAACAGAGGTGCTCATGGACAGGCTAAGACAGTGGCAGCTCAGAAAAGCCCACCAGACTTACCTATGTATCCCAGTGTCACAGTACTTGGATGGGGCTCCGTCTTCCTTAGCAACTCAGTGTCTCTGGTCATTCAGAGCCACTGACAGACAATATCAAGTGTAGTGTGTGTGAAGCAGCAAGGTGAGAGGAGCAACATGCAAAGCAGTAATCTCAAGAGCAGTCTCACTTCTCAGTGAACCTGAGTGATGGTGAAAAGCTCAGAGAAGCAGCTGAAGCTCTCTCAGCTGAGGATGTGGCTTCTTCATGCAGCTGCTTTTTCAGTGCACCTCCTCAACAGCATGGTCAGTCCTTCCTGGCCTGTTTCAGCCAGAATGAAAGGAGCTGGAGCATCTCTCTGCTCTTCTGCCTGACATTGAAACTAACTGTAAGGGAAGTTCAGGAGTCAGTGGCTGGGAGGAAGGCAGTAATGAACAGGTAGAGCAGTGATGTCTGCCCACATGCATAGATGCAGGCCCAAGAGTTGTTTGCAGAAGTTGCTGGCTATTGTAGTAGCTCACATAGATCCGTTGTCCTTTTCCCCGGCAAGCCACTCATGGAATGGAGAGAGTGGGTTTGTGTGGAGGAGGAAGGGATCTCATGTTTGGAAGGTGATTGCATGCTACTTTGCAAAGGATCCTCACTTGAAACTTTGGTTTCCCTTGAATGATGGGACTTGGAGATACTGTTGGGGTTGATAGGCGACCACTGTCTCAATGTCTCACATAGGAGAAGTCCTGCTGGAGCAGGAGTTAGGAAAGCTGTGTTGAAATCCAGGAGTGAGCACCTCGCTCAACCCTGAAGAGTGAGAGCACTCTGCCCTGCAAGAGGACCTGAGTAGCTGGCTTTAGCTGCAGCAGAGACTGCTGTTCACGTGGAGGCAAAATAAGATAAACAGAGAATCTTCTGTTGCAGCTGTCGTGACACAAGTGAACTCTGATAGCCTGGGTTATAAATAAACAGGTTATGGAGGAGAGACAAAGCAGGGTCTTCTTCCAGCACCCAGCAAACACTTGGCTTAGCATTTTGTTACTGTCCTGTAAACATCCCTGGAAGTATCAGAAGCAATGTGTATGCAGACAGTGCTGCAGCTCTGAGTACCTGAACTTCCCTTTGGCCCTTTCCTCTTGGGGACAAGATCTAGCTGCCTAGGCACCTTCTGCAGTTCAGTTCAGTGCCTGGGGCTTTGCATGCACTGGAAACTGGGTACATAACTCCTTCAGCAGCAGTCACTTGAAACAGTAAAAATGTGTCTGCTTTTACCACACAGAACAGAAACCCAGTTAGGAAAACTGTCCGGTGACTTTGAGGCCGTGTTTCATTAGCAGAGTTTTGTTTGTCAGGTCCCATCCTGCAGTAGAATATTTTCTGTGGGGAAGGCAGTGTGTCCTGATGGTGCTAATTACAAACTAGCTGGAGTTCCTTACCAGTGACAAAACAGCCAAAGCAGCCCTCCTAGGGAGAGTAGGAGAGAGTATTTTTCTCTTGGAGGCAAAGGTTTTACACCAGCAGAACTAGAAGGATCCAACTGCAACCCGTCAAGGGAAGCTGACTTCAGAGATGTAGCTTTGCTGAATTTTCTACCATCAGATGCTCTGCCAACATTTTTTCCCCTTTCTGAGGTATTATTTCTTACTTTGTCTCAGTAAGGTTTTTGTTTTTCTTTAAAGTTTCCATGCTTCACCCAGCAACAAAATGAAGTTGAGCCACAAAACCAAACAGATGGTTGGGTTTGGTTCACTCTCTCCAAAAGAGTGTTTGCCTCGAACTGCTGCAACCTTTTCATAGCTCCTTTGTTTTGCAGTGATCAGGAGATCTAGATTCACTTAATTTCCTGCCTCTTCCTGTGCACTGAGAACCCTCTATTTGTTCCTGGCCATGCCTTGTTGTGGCTGCCAGTAGAAAGTGCTATTTAGGCCAGTTGGAGTGTGCTTTAGTGCTTGCCTTCCCTGCCTTTGATCCAGCTACAGAAACTCCTGCTGTTACATGCACTGTAACTTGGGTTCAGGAGAGGGGTTTGGTAACACTTTGTGTCTGCTGCTTCAGAGCAAGGCTGGTAGTTCACGTTTTCAGTGCCAGTTGTCTTTTTGTGTTTTAAGCTAATGGAGGAAAAGGTTGACCTTGCGCGTGACGGAAATCCTGGCATAAATGACTGCTGGTGAGTGGAGGAAGATGCTGAGAAAGTGTCTGTTGCTCTCTGTTCATTGGCTTACTCTAAGCAAGTCTGCTCACCTCTGCCCAGCTGGGAAGGGGATAACCAATGGAGAGGAATAGGGATGCTAGGGTTTTTTTGGCTCAAACAACATACCTGAAATCTAGCATGTGCTTTTGAAATGTGTCTTAAGTTCTGGCCCTCCTTTCCCACTGCCACCCCTGTATTTCTCTGGAGTGAAGTCTAGCAAAAGTATGTTTGCAAAACACTTCACAACCCGTGAATGCAAGATGCTGTATGGTCTCCTATAAAATGCAAAACCCTTATGTTCTTTTGTCACTTTTAAAATGCTGTTCAAGCTCATTGCTGTAGACCCATGCTGCTCCAGACATGCAAAGAGAGCAGCGTGATGGGCCAGCCCCTCCGAGCTGGAGAAGATCGGTCCCTCTCGGGATGCAGGGCTCAGGTTTCAGTAACACAACGCTTCGTGCAGCCATGTGTGTGTTCAAAAGAGCCAACTGGCTGGAGCTCCCATGGTGACGCTTGGCTGATTTGGCAGCTGAGCTGATTCTGTCAAGTTACAGTATGGGAGTTAAGTCCAGCTTCAAATCCTCTCCCTTACCCACTCGAGGAACTTGGGGAGGGGGGAGAAAAGGGGAAGTTCTCTGGGGACTTTGTGTCATTATTGGCATGGAAAGACTTTGTGATTATCAGCAGCAGGGTAGTGGCAAGGGGCTGATTATCTGTCATGTCGTCAGCATAAATAATCAGTGGGCCCCTGAGCAGGGCTCCGCCTTTTGTAATGGCTCCACGTAATCACTGCATAACAGTTTAAAAGCAAGCAGAACAGAAAAACAGCTGGACTAATTCTGACCCTAACTAATGTTGCCTTTTCTCCCCTCACTAGAAGAGAAATATGTCACTATCCAGCCGTACGCCAGCCAGGGGAAGGATGAGATCGGGTTTGAAAAAGGGGTCACCGTGGAGGTCATTCAAAAGAACCTGGAAGGATGGTGGTACATAAGGTAAAGAAGCCATGCAGCCAGGTTGCTGCAGAACATGTGACAGTGAGCTTTTCTGATCATTCATTGTATGTTAGCATTTAAATAATTCTGTAGCTGGGCAAGAAAGCACAAATTGTTTGTAATGCCTCTTGAAAAAATGTAAAGAAAAGGTTAAGACGATACAGTGGTGATTAAAGTAACACTACAGCGTCTGCAAAAGCTGTGGACCATTCCAGTGGGGAAATTCCTGAACTTCTAGGTTGGTTTTTTTTTTCCTTCCTTCAAGTTAAAAGCCCATATCTGAGTTAAGATCTGTGAGACCTAACAAAGCTTTCTGTTGTGTGTAATTTCAATGTGTTTCCAGTATAAGAGTTATTCTGCTACATGTTTAAGTCTATTTATAGCAATGCTGAAAGGCTGATTGTGATCTCTCAAGCTGTTTGGGGCAAGTAGTGCTATTTTCAGGGATGTAAGAGAGCAGTTTGCTGGCTCTAGCCCTTTTCCAAACTTACTGATGGTCTCAACTAACTTGCCTGATTTCTGCCTATCCACATTAGATATTCCTAATGTAGAAGATCCAGATTCTGAGGGCAGGCAAAGTTGTGTCATATTTTGTTACGTATTTGAAACAGATGTCATAGAGGTGATTTGTGATTTCGGAATCCCCTTTTTAAATGCTTATGGTGAGAATGTAGGTTAGATATGTCTCAGATAGTGATATGAGGTGTCAGGGTGAGTTTTCTCTATCTAGGTTCACGCAGCAGTGGTTTTAGTGCTCTTTCATGTTTCTGCCCTTTGTTTTGTATCTGTGTGAATCTGGCAGTGCTGTGACGTCCCATTTCTCTTTAAACAAGATGTGGTACAACAGGTAGCTTAAAAATGGAGGTTTATTTCTTGGGCAGTGCAGAACGTCTCATCTAGTCATCTTTTTCCATTCAGCCTGTAATTATAGGGATTCTGTTTTCCTTTTCCCTCCCCAAGTCATAACTTGCTGTTGTTTGTATTCTGTTGAATTTATCGGCTATGAATAAGGACTATGAAATTGCTGACTGAAGCAACGTTGTTGTTTTTCTTCATATCCTCTACTTAGAAAACTGATATTTTTAATTTTTTTTTTTCTTTCTAATGTTCCCACAGAGGGAATAGGCTAATAAAGATAGCAGTGGAGCCAGGGAGGCACTCTAGATAGGAGGAACTCAAAAATGTCTGGGTTTGGTCAGGTCACATTTTTTTCTCCTTTAATAATTTACAGAAGTGGAATCCAAAGTTGCAGATAGAGGAATCAAGAGCACATAGGTTTTCTGAGGGGCAAAACACTGCAAGACATCTTGTTTATTTTTATATTCTCCCTCTGAAATGCAACCTTATTACTACTGTACGTTCCCCTTTGCCATATTAGCACTTCTACAATAAGCAGAATTTCCTTTTTTTCCCTTTTCCTCAGACACTCCTTTGGGTCAACCCAGAACACACATTTTTATGTATAGCAGAAGTGTGTTCTGGTGGACACTTGCTGCAGCGGCCTAAGCAGCTCCTTCATGAGTATCTGCTGGAAGGACAGGGGATGCCCCAGGCCCCCATGGTGGTTGGGGAATGCAGCGTGCTCTTGGCTTTTTTGTAAGAGACATTTTGAGTTGAGCAACCCCTCTTCTCGTTGAAAGGTGGTTTATATGCTCCCCATATGCCAGTGTCAAGTCTGTTTGCTGTCAGCTATCATTCTATCTGCTACTGTGGAGCACCATGCTGCAGTCTTGATGGAGGATTAAACTGCTTTTAGAAACAATTGGGATGTTTTTTTTCTATGGGCAGCACTTTTGGAGATGTTGATGTGGTGATCCATCCCTGCAAGCTGGTCCTGGGTAGCTGATCTCCAACTTCTTGTGCTGTTTATTAGACTTAAACTGCTCTGAATACTGTTAGGTACCACTCAGAAAAGGATTCCTCTTCTGCAGAAATGTACTTTTCTCAATATTGAGTGCCTTAAAAGGAGCAACTCCCTCTCCTGCAGGGAATGTGAAGGGAGAGGGAGCAAGAAGAGACTGCAGCTGAATTCTGTTGCCCCATTGTCTGCTGGGCTGGGTAACGGAGACTGCACATGCACATCAATGCGTAGAAACAAAAACAAATCCAGCAGCTTGTAAATGGAATCCACCTTAAAGACATTAGCCTGTTCCACCTTAAATATGTAATTTCCCCAAATTCCTGGCCATGTGCTGATCCTCATTTCCTGTCCTTTTTCTTTTTTTTCTTCTTTTCTTTTTTTTTTTTCCCCTTAGTTTGCTTCCCTCTGGAGTAATTCCAGTGCTCTGGAGCTGGAAAGCAGATGTGACTTTCAGACTCACAGAGGCGCTTCTGACTTTTTTTTTTACATTCCTATGGTTTGAATCCATTTTTTCCCTCATGTAATATAAACAGGGAGGGTTTTGGAATCACCGAGGAACCAAGTCACTGCACCTCATTCTGTACCCCTCTCAATTCAATGCTGTAGAAGCTAGTGGCAATATTGGTGTCTTCCTTTATTTTGTCCTTCGTGCATTATAACTGAAAAAAACAAACATCATTGGGACACTGGAGAAGTGAAAGAAAGGCTCTGACCTGGAATCCTTCCAGTTGTTCTGCTGAGTTCAGTGGATCTGTGTGCTTCCCAGTATGCTGATAGCTGGCATTAGCATCCATTATTAAATCTTACTTGGTATCAGTTACTGTCACCTGAAGGTGCTCTCATGGTGCCCACGTGGATGCAGGCCAAGTAAGTAGCAAAATGCTAGGTAAGGCTTTTGTTGTTTGCCTGTGCGTTCATTTTATGACTTGTTCTGAGCCTCAGCCCATGTGAATGAAGTACAGTTGGGAGATGTCAGTAGCACTGAAATGAGGAAGAATCTAGGATGGGTTTTGAAATGTCTCCAATAGATTGTGAAGATAAATGAAGGAACTTGTGATTCAGCTCTTGAATATGAAATGAAGATCATTACTGGTTCAGGACATCTCTGCAGCTGAAGGAGTTGCCTCAGTCCTTTCACTTATAAAATGGGAAGATCAAGTCATCTTCCAAGGTGATGATTGCAAAGGGCTTTGAGCTTGACAAGTTCAAGGGCTAAGGTGAAAAATGTAAGCCTATTTGACTTACATAAGTAGCTTTTATTTGTGAAGTTGCACAAATAAACTGGCAGTTGCTGGCAGGTACTGCTCAGCATTAACTTCAGGTTGAATTTACTAACTCACAGGAAGAAATAACCAGCAACAGCCTCTCTACTGAGGCTATGCTGCCCAAAGTTATGAACTGTACAGCTATTGCTGCTACTATTCATTGGGAGAAACTATGTGAGATCAGAGGTGTCTGAAGCAGTGGGGTTATATGGGCTGATCCAAATATGTAGAGTTGGCAGGAGAACTAACGGGCCAGTACTGAACCTGCCTGTGGCTGCCTTTCTGATCTTAAACATGTTAAGTCTCCCACAAACTAAGATGTATGTAAGCTGGCTTTTCTTTCCGATTTTGCACAGTCAAGCTCTGTAGAAAGTAACCTTTGGAACTGGAGTTCTCAGTGCATTGGCCAATGTGGCTTTCTCACAGTTGAAAACCTTTACATCTCCAGATTATGTAAAGGTATAAACATCCTTTAAAAAAACTTCCCTGATGTACAGGCAACAGAAAGCATTGGTCAGCAGCTCTGCAAAAGGGCTGTCTGCTGCAAAAAGAGATGAAGCCAAAAGTCTTCAGGGCTAGAAAATGGCACCGAGGGATGCCTTAACACTGTAGATGTGTCACATATTGAGGCCTTTATTTCTTTTCCTTCCTGATTTCGCCCCCCCCCCCCCCCTCCCGTTTGAGGCTTATCAGAAAAGCCTCAAAGAGGGGACAGAATTGTATAGATCCAAATTGCATCTTGACATAATATCAGTGGCTGGATGCTGTGTATCTGTTGGAAGTCAAATCAAGTCATTACAATTTTGCTGCTGCTTGCTAGTCTCCATACAGCAAACAAAGCTCAGAGCTGTTGGGATGCTTTTCTTTGACACCAGAATATTTGGAAAAACATTTTGCTAACCTCTTTGAGCAGGGCGGATCCCATATCTTTGCATTGATGTGTGACAGAAAGCAGGTATGTAGGGAGAAGCAGCATCTCAAGTGTCCAGGCTGATCTGGATGGGAGAGGAGGAAAAGGCAAGATTTTGGACAAGTAAGCCCTTGGTCATTGCTAGAAGTACAGCAATTGTATTTGCTATTGTGCGGGTTGATTAATGAAGAAGTCTAGGGAAGGAAACCTACACTATGTTTGCTTTTTCTTCCCATATAGTGCCAGTACCACTCCTGTGTCTGGATGTAGTGAATGAGCCCAGTGTGTGCCCTGGTGCCAAAATCTCACCCCAAACCTCAGAATTCAAGTTTTGGCATGATGAAGTTGCTCATCTGCCAGGGGACAATTTGATGATATTTCCACCTCCCTCCCCAGCTCCTTCCTTCACTGTCTAATGAGTCTCCATTTTCATTAAAGAGCCTTAGAGGCCTACTGTTTTAACCTTTGTATTACCCACAGATTTCCTGAGCACCAGGATTTTAATGGTGCCTGCTTTCCCACTTACAGTTCAAGTGCCTGCTTTGGGTATCTTGAGAGATTAAAGAGAGAAGGGTTTCAGTGACTCACTCTGCAGCGAATTAAGGTTTCATTAGGGAAAGCAGAGTTCATCCACATGGTCCTCCCTGGAGTCTGATTGTAATCTGAAATCCCTGCTGAGGTGTTAGGAATGGCAGGAGTTAGAAAAACCATCTTCCCTAAAGCCCGGTGGTGGAAGAATGACTTCAGTTTGAAGCGTAGCACGAGCAGCTCAGGCTGGTGTTCCGGGAACACGTACTGGATTCAGGTGTCTGTTCAGATTTCCCAGTTTATTTCTTCAAATAACCCCTAGTTTGTTCAGGAAAATTAGTCTCCATCAAAGCCATTTTTCCTTAGTCAAATTGTTTCTCCACCTTGCAGTTCTAGAGGAAGCTGCAGTAGTTTAAGAGTCCCATATTCTCCATCAGAGAAGCTGATCACACAGGACTGGGAGTTATGGGAGGAGGAGCAGTGTTCGTTATAATTGTGGTGGGGGGTTAGGCTTGCACAAGGGCCTTACAAACTGCAGAAAGAGGGGCTCAGTACTGGGCTCTGTGCACCCTTATTTTAGCCCTTTTCCATTTTGAGTTGCCACTAGGAAGTATTAAAATATTTTACTCACTAGTCTGCTTTTTTGCTGTGTGGGAAAATACCGGGCTTTCCTAGTACTAAGTATGGCATAAAGCAAACTGGAGAAGTCCTTTGCTTTGTGAGTAACTGTATTTCTTATCCAGAGAGACGCCTTCCCTAGGATGATTAGTGGCTTTTAACAGCAGTCCACAATTCACTGCTAGCTCACCTGAATTTGAGATGTCTAATCAATAGATAATAAATGGAGACCACAAAAGCTTATCCAAGAACCTCATTTTATTTTATGTTATCATACATCACTTTTGCCTTCGCTATTATACCTGAAATGCATGAGAAGGCTGTGTTTGATGTGATGATATTTCCTTTTGCATCTGCAGGTATCTAGGCAAAGAGGGGTGGGCCCCAGCTTCGTATCTGAAGAAGGCTAAAGATGATCTTCCATCTAGGAAAAAGAACTTAACTGGGCCAGTAGAAATCATAGGAAACATCATGGAGATCAGTAACCTGCTG
>NW_010185148.1:1250-59718 GCF_000695765.1 Mesitornis unicolor | reverse complement strand
TGCTGAACAAGAAATCATCCACTGACAAGGAAACTCAAGCAGAAAATGAGATGGCAGAAACGCATATTACCAAGAAGGAAATCAGTTTGCCCATCCTGTGCAATGACTCTAATGGCAATGCCATGATGACCCCAGACAAGCAGGCTTCCAAACTGGCCCAGGGATCTCCAGCCATAGCAAGGATAGCACCACAAAGAGCTCAAATAAGTAAGGCAGTAAAGTCGTCTGGGTTTACACTATCTTGCAATGAATTGTTATTTTCTACCTTTCAGTGCTGGCATTGCCTGTCAGCTAAGGTCCCATGTGTCCTGGCCTTATAGCTGGGTACGCATGAGCAGATCTCTCCATTGTCTGTAGATCTGCAGGGACTCCAGGACATGGTCCTTCATTAGTAGTGGTAAAATTTAACTTCACTTTCTACAAGGGCTGGCTGTTTCTTCTTTGTCTTAGCCAATACATATTTACTTTTACTCTTTTTCCCAGAGAAAGTAACTTCTTTTTGAACACTCTAAAATGTGCTCCCCACCCCCAGTAATGCAGATGATGTGATGGTATGTTAAAGGAAACCACCTATGTCTTCTCTTGCATTTGTTCTGCTGTTTTCATGGGGGCAAGTTGCTCTGATGTTTTTACTCCTCCATCTGCAAAATGCAGATGCTAACTCTAGTCTGTGCAAGCAATGGCAAGATACTATGATAGAGGACAGTGTGAGTGTTATTAATTTAGTGGATTATTTTTACTGCTGGGGGGGAAACTAGGTATTAGGCCAGTTCTTTGCTGGCCGGTCTCCAGTGGAGCTGGTCAGTTCCAGCAGAAAATACAATCCACTATTTTCTGGCAGTGATTTCCTCTTAAATTTGCTGGCTTAGCTGAGATGAATAGCTAAGCTACCTTGGTATTTCTAATATACCCTCATAGTTTCCTATCTTGTTTCATAGAGATGCCTTAAATATTGCAAATACTGACTTCTAATATTCTCTAACAGCAAAGAGCTGCTAAAAAATTGTGTTTAGCAGTACTTCCAAAGTTAAATAAACTCTTCCTTTTCGCTTTCCTGCTCAGGTTCTCCAAATCTAAGAACAAGGCCACCTCCACGAAGGGAATCCAGTCTGGTTTGTATTGGTTTATGATATGTTACCAGTAGGGTAGGTGTGTGGGTGCTTCATGAGAGTTTGTACAGATATATGAGGTGTGGGGGACATTTGAGAGATCCTTTATTTGCATGCCAGTTCATTTTGCTGTTTAAGTATTGAGCAGACCTCTGGATGTCCTGATATTAATTGTGGATTTCTGTTTTTCAACATGTTGCCCCAACTAAGCAAGTATTGAACTGAAGGGAGAATATCCTAAAGCTAACGTGTCCTGTGCCTTAAACCCCTTTTGGGTAACTCGGAAGGTTTAAAGTTGCTCTGGGTATCTTTAGCCCAGAGGGGATTTTTTGACCTTCTTTCTTTTAACAACTGGAAATGTCTCCCCTCCTTTAATTGCTACCATCTTTGAGGTGGCTAAGCTTCACTCTTGTGTATGCTTAAAGTGACTTGGGATCATATGGATCATATAGATGTGTGCTACAGGAATGAGACCTCCCATTGTTGTTTATCCTCAAAGCTAGAATTCTGGAAGCTTGGACAAATGTGACATTAGGACTGTCATCTTCAGATAGGAACTACTCAGTAGTCTATTTGCACAAAAGTCATGCTAATAACTTGTTTATAACTATGCAATATGTAGTATTTAATTTGTGCTGTACACTTTATGAGCAGTATGTGACTTTTTCTGTGTCACCTGAGGTGCTTCTTAAACGATATGAATAACCTATTAACATTTTCTTCCTATTTCTGTTTGCATTATTTTCAATTAGACTTTGTTTTGGCAAGACTACTACACTTAATCCCATGCTAAAAATAACAGTGATAATGTATGTGAAATATGAACATGTCTGCTGTTTCCAATTATCTTCATTTAATCCAAACCATCCTATTATTTGAAGGCATTTTATTATGCTGCACTTCTGCTGTATTTCAGCATTTATAGTGCAGAAACATCCAATTACAACATTGTTAGACACGGTTCCTAAGGTGCATTCTCTATGAAATGCCACATGCTGGGTGTGATGAAACACGAATTGTTAGTTACCATGAGGATATCTTGGAAATGGAGGAGCCTGTGAATAAAGTACAGTATGTAATTTGCCTTTCTGCCATTAATGGTCTGGGATCACTTTGTGGTTTTGCTGTCCTGTGTCTATTTGTGACAGGTCTGACCTGTGTTCAAGAGATCCTGACATACTGCAGTTCTTGTGGTAGAACCATAAGCAGTGAAGTGCAGAAGCTGTGAAGCTTCGTCATCATCTTGTTGTTGTGTAGATGGGCAATGTGCTAATCTGAAAAGCTTTCAGTGCTGTAATTCTTGAAAGGACTCTTGTCCCATTTATCACCTTAAAAATAGTTGTACCAAACTCTAAATTGTGTCAGCTTAATGTAAAGGCACTTAGCTTTTAGAGGAGTTTGGTATGCTGCCAGCATGGCTGTAAATAGCAGTGTCCTGCTTCTTGTGAAGCCTCTATGCAATTTAAATGTAGGTTGAGTAGAGGTTCTGGGTCTCTGTTATGGAGAGAAACTGGAATCTTTTGATCCTATAGTAAAGTTCTTTCTCCTATCACTTTAGCTGAGCAAAGCTCTTCATAGGGGTTTATGATATTATCCTCGTTTCTTGCTGCAACAGATGCCCAGCAGCTTATATCACTGACTATTTCAGATAGTTTAAAAATCAAGCATCAGATTAAGAGCATTAATTCATTAGGATTACCTTTTAAAGTAGTATATTTGATTGGCAGAATCTATTATAGGCCTTTTGCAATGCAATTTTCTGCAGCTGTGACAAGCCATCCAGAACTGAGTCTTTCTGGGTTCTCAGAGTAAATGGGCTGTTGTTACTGTGACTGGAATGGCAGGTCGCACTTTATGGCCCATCAGTAAAATGTTTTACTGTTCAGGTAAAGATTATCACAGTTTTAATAGCTGGTGAAGGCGGCATGAACAGTGCATATTTTGAAAGGCTTCTCTCCTGTGGCCCATCTCAATATATCAGCTTCCACTCTGGAGAACTGGGAAGTTATCATTAGGAAGTAGCACAGGAAGAAGGAAGAGTTTTAGTGAATGAAAGCAAATATTTTTTTTATACTGCTGTTCAGCCTGCTGTTGCTTTGGTTTGCATGAACAAAACTTCCTATTTGCTGTAGGGTTTTCAGTTGCCCAAACCACCAGAGCCACCCTCCGTGGAAGTGGAATACTACACCATTGCAGAGTTCCAGTCGTGTATCTCTGATGGCATAAGCTTTCGTGGAGGACAAAAAGCAGAGGTGAGCCTTAACAGTGCGGCTGGAAAAATTGTAATATTAGACTATTGCAGAAGTCTGGATTGGAAGGGGAGGAGTGGAAAGCAGTTGGTTGAGATTTTTAAGTAACATGTTCCTTGTCATCTCCTAGGTTATAGAAAAGAATTCTGGTGGCTGGTGGTACGTGCAGATTGGAGAGAAGGAAGGATGGGCTCCAGCATCTTACATTGACAAGAGGAAGAAGCCGAATTTAAACAGAAGAACCAGTACTTTAACACGCCCAAAAGTTCCTCCCCCAGCACCTCCCAGTAAACCAAAAGACCCTGAAGAAGGAACAACTCCTGCAACAGTTTCTTCAGGAGATACCCAGGACTCTCCCCACAGGCTGAAATACGAAGAACCTGAGTATGATGTGCCTGCCTTTGGCTTCGACACAGAGTGTGAAGTGAGTGAAAGTAATCGTGAAGAGGGCACTCCTGAAAAACGTCTGTTTCAGCCCCTCAAGCCCTCTCCAGTGTCATCGCTTCAGAAAGCAAAGTTCAAAGTAGGAGAGTCTTCAGAAGATATTGCTCACGAGGAAGAGACCATCTATGAGAATGAGGGATTCAGGCGTTACGTGGAAGATGCTTTGTCCAATAAGGAATCTAGTGGAGACTCTGATTCTCAGAAAAGCTCCTCTCTCTCCTTGATCCGAAGGAATTCTCCGTGCTCCAGCTCTCCTAAATCATCACTTGTGAAGCTCAAGATGGACAAAAACATTCAGCCTGATCTTGGAAAATGTCACTATTCCAGGAGCGAGGAGACAAAACCAAGGTCAGCTTCAGATGTTGGCTTACGTAGCATGTCAAGAACACTCATTAAGAAAGAGCCTGGGCAGAGTCCTTCGATCAGAGCGAAGCCAATTGTTAGGCCCAAACCCTTCCTGAACAAGACAGACTCTCAGAGCCAAGAAAAGATGGATATCAGCACTTTAAGGCGTCAGCTGAGGCCAACTGGGCAACTCAGAGGTGGACTTAAAGGTTCAAGAAGTGAAGAGTCCGAGAGCCCTCCATACACAGCCTCTGAGAACCAAGATGATTCTGTTAGGAGGAGCTCAGCTGATCTCATTACAGCTCCTTCCCATGGTATTTTCTGCTCTAGCCATCAAACCAAAACTGAGCAAGAAAATGATTCTAGACGTTTCTATGTGACCACTGACTCATACCAAAAGGTACAGGATTCTGAAATTTGCTTCCCAGCAGGAGTAGAAGTGGAAGTGCTAGAAAAGCAAGCCAGTGGATGGTGGTACCTGAAATATGGAGATACGGAAGGCTGGGCTCCTTCCCATTATTTGGCTCTCCCTGATAACCAGCGAGAAACCACATCAGCAGAGACTGATGCCTCATTTGCCAGGAACAGGAAAAATGAAAACAAGTCAAACAGTTTAGAGAAGATAGAAAAGAGGGTTCAGGCTTTGAACACCATCAACCAGAGCAAACGTGCAACACCACCCATCCCAAGTAAACCTCCTGGTGGTTTTTCAAAACCATCAGGGCCAGTCAAAATGAGGAATGGTGTGAGGCAACTTGCAGTCCGGCCACAGTCAGTGTTTGTGTCTCCACCACCAAAGGATAACAACCTGTCGTGCTCCTTGCGCAGAAATGAGTCCTTAACAGCTACAGATCATCTTAGGACCGTCCGTCGGAATTCCTCTTTCAGCAATGCATGGTCACAGCCTGGTGATGCAAAGGGAAAGCAGCCTGAGCGGTCAGGTACAGAGGGCTCAGAGACCACCTCCAACCTCCCTACCCAGAGGAATGGGATTCCTGTGTCCACAGTCAGGCCAAAGCCCATTGAGAAATCCCAGTTCATCCACAACAATCTCAAGGACATCTATGTTTCCATCGCAGACTATGAAGGGGATGAGGAGACTGCCGGGTTTCAGGAAGGTGTCTGCATGGAGGTCCTCGAAAGGAACCCAAATGGCTGGTGGTACTGCCAGATCATGAATGGTGTGAAGCCATTCAAAGGCTGGGTGCCCTCAAATTACTTGGAGAAAAAGAACTAATATTGCAATATCTTTAACCTCCCTAATTTATACTGTTCCTGCTGTGTACATGTGGAAAAAACAATTGCTACACAAAAAGACATTTCCCTGTGCTCTGGTTTGTACAAAGGGACGAAGGAGTCTATGCTGAGGACAAATCTGCCATGTTCTGGAGAGGTTTGTGGGGTTAACGTGTCGTAAGCAACTACAAGGAAGATGCAGCATAGTCAAATGCCTTTTTGTGAAGTTGTTAATAATCTTGTGTGTGTAACAGGGTATGACATCCCATCTTTCCCGTTATTGATAGGAAACCAAATGTGTGCCTTTTGTGAGAGAGAAATATACATGTGTCTACTTGGAGAGTTTTGTGCCAAACTGTTTTACAATCTTGGCTCCCTTTCTCCTCATCCTTGTCTGTATGTGGAAGACCCAAGAGTTTTGGATGCATTTCCACAACTTGCAGTGAGAAGCAAGTGGAAGTTTCTGAAATACAGAGGGACTCTAATCCTTCAGAGATGTTTGGTTTTTTTACTGTTCTTTACAGTTGATTGGTCCAGAGTTGGAGCCTTTTCATTGCAGAGAGATTTGGTCTCTAACTTCAGCTGTGTTTTGTTGTTACTGCTAACTCACCGGAAAAGGCAATCAGGTGGCATTGGTTGGGGGCTTTTTGTTTCCTTTTGTTCTGTCTTGTTCTTTGAGTTGGGATTTCAGGTGTTCTAGGGCAGCAATGCCTACTGGTGCTTGTACAAACCTACAAACCCCATGCTTAAGCACGTCAGTTGCTTTGTAGGCTCCATATTTAATTCTGTGCCTGACTCCTGCCAGGTGATCCTGGTTGGTTCTCTTCCCAGAGTTGGGTTTCTCAAAATGTGTCATAATATCAAAATGTACAAAAGTCCCTGAAGACAAAGCTGTCAAATGTGTTACATCTGTTTTTTTCTGATCTGGTTCGAATCCAAGCATGCCAACTGCTGGCAGGGCCCACAAAGGTATTAGAAATAGCTGCAACCTTCTGCAACATCAGTGTTTACAATGAGGGGAAAAAGAAAAGCCATCAGACTCGGTCTGCACATCCTTAATCTGTATATTTTTTGGGAATTGTTCTTCTGTGTTTTGTTTTTGTCTTTTCTGTGCATTCTGGGTTTATTTTTTTTTTGTCTTGTTTTACCAGAAGAGACTTAAAGTTGAAGTAGGAGCCAAATAAGTGTTTCTGTTCCCACTTGAATCCAAAAAGCACATTTGTACTGGAAAGTGTGCCTGGGCTTCTCAGGCTCAGAGATTTAATATCAAAGCAATTAGATCTACAGTGCATTTAACCAGGAAGCTGCCTCTTCTTGTTCCATTTCTGTTTGCCTTTCTTAACTCATACTTTGAAACATGGCATGTGGTGGGAGTAGTGTGATGGGAAATGGAAGAAGCATCCATTGGAAAAGGCTGGGAATATTCAGTTATTCATGAGGTAGCCAAATCTTGTACTGTAAACATCATTGGCTAAATCCCTACTGTACTTGAGGAAGTCGTGGTGGTGGCTTTTTTTCCTAAATGGCCTTGTTAATCATCAAGATCGCTATCTAATTCCTTTAACTAATAGGCAGCACTGTAAATCTGTTTTAAGGGGGAGAGGGCAGACCATTTCACTACTGGTTTACACAAAATTATACATGCCATTTTTTTCAACAGAGTTTCATGCTGATTTGGCTTGGAAGGTAGAGGTTGCAAAGACTAAAATAGATGGGATCAAGGGGCTGAGTAAAGTAGCACAATATTGTGTGTTACGGGGAACGTTTCTCTGCCAAAAAGAAATTACACGATTTATATGTTGTTCTTGTCCTTTTTTTTTTTAAATGGTTTGGGGTTTTTATTAATTTCCATGGTAGCATTGAGAGAGTTGCCTACAGCTAACCTGACTTTTGGTAGCTGAAACAACATCCAGGTGCCACAACTGGCTGTGAACAGTGCGGTGGTTCAAGCAGCTCTCTGCATCCACATGAGGAGAGAGGCTGTTTAGTTGGGATCCCTTTAAATTGTGGTGGCAGGAGAGGGAGGTGTATCTGCACAACAGCTCATATCACAGTGTGCAGGGTCCTCTTCAGCGTCTTACCATATAATAGATATGTATATATCCAGTTAGCGACATCTTACTGGATGTGTATCTGAGGCATTGTGGCCCTGTCTCTCATACTTCTCCACATTTTTAGTTGTACTAATATGGTAGCAGCCATTAAAGACTGCTGGAGCTGTTGTGAGATTATAATAGAAGTATTATATTCTTCTGCTGGACAGTATTAAATAGAGCAATACATAGAGTTATCTGCTAGATTGCAGTACTAATAGTAGTGACTTAGTGACTCGTATTAATGTTGTTATGATTTATTTTAACAATAATGATGCGGAAGTGGTTCATTATTTTGAATTAATGCACTTTAACAATAAAAGAAACCAAAATGGAAGCCAATGCAGAGAACTAAGTGCATTATTTAAAGGTGCAGTATATAATTATCATTTTCTTGAAGCACATATTTATTAAGAATTAACTTATTATTTAAAATATTCTAAAGTTTTGTTTAAAGACATTCCCACTAGGTCATCTCTTTGGGAGGATGTAAAAGCACAGCTCCCAGATCTTCTGCATTGAGCCACTGAGTTCTCTGAGTACGGTGCAGCGTGATGTGAGCCCCTACCTAGTGAGTGGCGCACAGGTGGGAGAGCCCGGGTTACTGTAAATATTCACACTTGCATCCAGCAAAGCCGAGCCCAGAGCACCTCTGAACTGCAGGAGTCCTCGCAGGGTTTGGGGTGGCAAGGCCGTTTTTGGCAGACTGTTGTGCCTGGCTGCCATTTGCCTTGCATGAGGCCGGTCCCCAGTGGATGTGGGCTCACCTCAAGGTTCAGGTTAGTGTGAGAGCTTCAGAGTCTGCCTCTGAAACATGGGCGAGCTCTGACAGACATCAGTCTGTCCACAGCTCCCTTTCCGCCTTGCTGGCTCACTTCTCCAGCTTCGGCTTTTGCACTGAGGTGGTTTGCTGAGCTCCAAGCAGTGCAGGGGATCACAGAGTGAGGGTGCCTGCAGTACTGCCCGGGTTTTCTCAAGCAGCAGCCCAGAGTCCCATGGCTCAATTGCTCTTTTACCCATCCCAAAAGCTTCATGGCCCTCTGAGGAGAGGCCAGAGCCTGTAGATGGGCTCCCAAAGCCACACTTGTGGCCTCCTTCCTGCTTCAGTCCCCACCTGCACCAGCAAAGAGCATGGGGTACAAGTGATCTTCTTGATGCTAGAAATGAACCTAGGCCACTGCCTGGCACACTGAGATTCCTGCCTGATGGGAAAGCTTCCGTTTGGGCTTCCCTTCATTTGGTGGTTGGTTTGTCTGCTTGTGTTTAAAAGGGCACTTTTAAACTGCACCCAATGCAGTTCTTCCCCCTCCCATCTTACCATTGTCACTGCATCTCTCACTGATCTGTTTTTTTGGCTCTTTCAACTGAGAGGTATCAGTAAAAAGTATTTTTTCCATTGGCAAGCAGCTAGTTTTGGTCAGCTCCACTGATACCCAAAATAGCAAGCCCTTTCCACTGTTAGCTGTGAAATGGAGTGAAAAGCTAAAAGGCTAAATCCAAAAAGCTGACTTCAGGGCAGGAAAACCTGGCAGGGTGCCTCAGAGGACAGTGTAGTGCTAGAAGTGTTATAGCTCATTTCTAAATTGTTAATGTTGCCTTAAGCTTTATTTACTAAATTTGTCAAAACTGACACTGGATCAAGAGCAATATTTAAATGTAACATACACCTCAGTGAATGCTCAATGCAGAAATCAATAGTACTGTTTGAATTTCTCTTTTCCTGGTTTATTCTTGAACCAGATTTTGAAGAGGAAGATCTCTGCAGAGCTTGGGCAAAGTCATTTGCAGCTGAAGGTGGCCCTCCTCTGGGGAGTGAGGCAGCTGCTGTCACTGCCTTGCTCTCACCCGCTGTCCGTGCTTTCCAAAGTCTTGAATTTGAACCAGCAGAAAATCCAAACTTCAATGCCAGAGAAGAAAATTTAAGAATGTGAAAATTGTGTCTTGCTGTATACTGCAACTTTAATAATAATGAGCACTTCTGAGTTCGTTATTGAGGTTTATATAATGCCTGAAAAGTTTAATTGCTGGTTTCCCTCATCTCCCCTTTCAAAACACGATCTCTAACAGCAAGAGTAATACACTTTTGTTAGCAGCCTTTCCCCGTGGGAGGCAATTCCTGTTAATTGTTTTAGTTCTCATGCCTTGCAATGGGTGGGTGTAGTCCAGTCCTTTGCAAGCCAAAGTTTTCAAGATAACACGTGCCGGGATACTTAACTGATGTGTCGACAGGAAGTTTTTAAATCAATGTATACAATAATAGCAAATACACAATAATGAAGGATTGAAATTGGCTCATGGCTGGACTCGTAAAAATTGAATTTCGCATCTGCACAAGTAGAGCTAAAAAATGGATTTGGCCCTGGTGGAGACACACCCCAAAGACTCCTTCCGTTGTGATGCTATAAAGTTTGACGAAGGCATTATATAATTGTTTTCATCACTTTCAGATCTTAATGAATCGTATTTTATTGTAATATATATTCATTGCTTTCCTCAGTTAAAAAGAAAGTTACTGCTTTTATCCTATATGAAAAACAAGGGAATTTGATAAAGCATTCATTATTTTCATATTGCTAGTATTAACAGAATAGAACTAGTACTATTTAATTTTAGATCTTCATAGCTAGCTTGTCAATAACTCATATTTTCCTGTTTTGTATCCTACTAATTTTTCTATTTTTTCCCAAATACTCTGCATTCTTGAGAAAAAACAAATCCAGTGAGTGGATAAGTGCAATATTCATAGAATAAACAGGCCCCTCATCCAGGACTTGGAGTGGAACGTGCAGTGTGAAATGTTTGCAATTCTCTATTTATGCACTCTTAGGAGAAGGGGAAATGCAGGGGAGGGGGCAACTGGATGAAAACAGGACCCTCTGGTAGACAGGGAGTGAATAGCTGGGTTAGTTTAGGGTGGAAATGGCTGCTTTTCATTGGAAAAGCATAACCTGTTACTGAAAGTATAAGGATTATGCAGCATTTTAGCAGGATCATGTATAGAATGTGCATCGATATCCTCACCAATACAGGACTTCTGAGCTGTGCTTGAAACACTCTGTGTGTCATCCATGCATGATGCTGTCTTCTGGTGTCTTCTGCTGGTTACGGCCTCTGTCACACTTCAGAATCAATGAGAACTGCAGAAGGGAAAATACTTCTGCTGGTGCAGTCCCAAGTCTTCATACTGTATGGTTACTTGTATTTATTGCAAGAGCTATGGGAATATTTTTTCTTTCCTTACTGTTAATGTAAGGGGGAAAAAAAGTCCCCATTTCATCTGGGTTAGTTCTCACCTGCAGAATTTCACAGCTGATTTGGGTATTGATTTCATATTTCTTGGCTTGCAAAGGCTGATCTCTCAGGTCCAAAATAAAGCTGGGCAGAAATTTTGCTATTCAAAAGAGGGTTTGTCTTCAATTCTATCTGAATGGAAGGAGAACTTTCCATCTGTGCAAAATAATGTGACTTTCCAGGTAGCAGCAAAACCTACTACCTTTGAAAAACTGGACTGTTTTTGTAAGATGCAAGAGAAATGTGAAAGCCAGAGCATTTGATTGTCTGAGCTCTAGGGAGTAGCTCTCCTGTGGCTCTAGTTCATGTCCCTGGAAAGGGAGCGTACCTCAGCTTTCTGCTTAACCTTTGTCCTGCTGTTCTTCATTTTGTCAAAAAGCCTTAATGTTACCAGAGACCTTTGCATTCAAACAAAAACAGAATTCTGCAGCTGTACTGAAATAGTATCAATTACATGATTTTTTAAAACCTCTAATACTTCACAAATTAATCTGGTTTTAAGGAGCCAAATTAATTCTTTCACGTGATCTTGTCTAAACTGGCGAGAAGTCCATGAGCATCAACAGAGCTACACTGACAGAAGACCCGCAGTGGAGCAAAGCATCTCGCGGGTGCTCGTTATGGGCTGTTCTCAGCAAAAGCAAGTGCTGTGCACTCAGTTTCTACACCTCCCAAGGGTGTCCAGGACTACTGGTCCTTGGTGCTGCCATGCCATGATCCACTTTCCTGCAGGTCTTGCAGCTTTTTGAAACCAACTGGAGCTTTGCTGCTATTTGCTGGTGGCTTTCCATCACTGGTGGCTCGTTCTCTCGCAACTTCAGATGCTATTTAGCCACACAGCAAAGTGCTGTGTATAAATGCAGCGTTTGATAGCTGCCAACAGTACCAATATGATGGTCTGGGAGCAAATGTTTGTGTAAGTTATTTTATTTTCATTTGCTTTTAGTTGCTTGGTAGAAGCAGGGACCACCAACGCTGCAATGCATGGGGAATGCGTCTGCACACTTGAACTGTTTGATGGCCTCTGTTAGCTCTGCCTGGTGCTTGTACTTCTCTTCCTCTGTGCTGCTCAGTGGTCATGTCTGTTGTGTGTGTCTGTAATTTTCAAATAAAGTACTGTATGTAGGGCCAGATCGAGAAGTCCCCACAGTCAGTTGCCTGGGTTGGGATGTAGGTTGCCATTGCTGCTTTTCCTCCTCCGTCTTAGACCCAGCTTGGAGCAAAGCACAGATGTCTGTAAAAAGTCACCCTTAACTCTACTTCTGGGTGTCAGTTTTGTGGAGTGTGCATGCATTGCCAAGGGTGGAGGGAGGGGATCCTATTTATGGGCGCCCTCACATCAGGGCTAGGGCTCCATAGCGATTTCTGGGGCGAACGCTGCGCTGCGCTGCACGTGGACCTGACTGGCGTAGGCAGAACAAATTAATTTCTCCCATTTTCTAATGTCAGGGCTGGGCTGGTCCCGTCAACAATGTTCTTCATTTGTTCTTGCATCAAGGTAGCGTTGATTCTAGTTGGAGAGTGCAATTTTTTTGTTTTGTGTTTGTTTTTTTTAATAAATAAATTTGGTTTAAAGCTTCACACTGGCGTTTTACAGACCTGTTTTTGTTGGCATAAGCCACTGCTGTCCTGAGCTGAGAATCCTGTTTGTTACTGAATCAAAATAAGGGGAATTATGTTGATAATAAAAAAAAAAATGAGAGGTGACTATATTGGCAGGGGAGGGATAGATAAAATACGAGGAAAAAGATGTTTCTAATAAGGCCATAAATTACTGGTTCTGACACTGCAAGTGCTTTTATGTATAGATGGTTTGAATACATCACTGCTCTGTGTTACAATTTGACATTATTGAGCAAAGTTGTTTTTTCACTATGTGATATACTATGACAATCTGTATCCTGAAGCCAATGATCCGCCAAAGGCAGACAAACACGGATTAGGTGTTTGTTGTGGTTGAGGCAGTTTGTGTGTCTGGTAGTTTGCGTACACCAAGGTTTGGTTCATGGAGCAGGCAAGAATGGCTGTTCCAAGTCTGCCCGTGTTGGCCCTCTGTGAAACAGCCCTGTGCTAGTGGCACTTCTGGGATAACATTGGGTTTCGTGATCTTTCCCTGATACTCGGGGTTATTTGGTTACAGTGGTACCTGTCTTGGTCCCTGCTTGGTGGAGGAGAAAAACAGAGGGGAGGGAGAACCACTTGGCACTGTAGGAGAATTTTTTTAAATATAACATTTAATACTAAAATAAATATTTCAGGCTTCTCCAGATATTCTCTTTCAAAGCTGTGTTAGTGACTCTGCATTTGATGTCTGAAATTTAAACAACGTGGCAGCTTTCTCTGTGCAAACAGTTCTTTGTGGTTCGAGAGCTTGTTCTTGTGCTGCTTCTGCGTCACCAGGGAAGTAGTAATAAATAAACAAAATCCCATCATCAGCCTTGGGGTTTAGATGGGGGAATCGAATTCTGTTCTGACTCTGGGTTCCCCTGAGCATCCAGATTTGGTTTGTTTCCATCTCCTAGAAGCAAGACAGGAGAGAGCAGTGCAGTCACTGGAACTTAGCCTGTAACAATTAGTAAACTGGAACAAATGGAAAAGGAATTAAAAATAAACCTTTTCAAGAATGAAGTATTTCGGTGAATAGCTGACTTAACTATTTCCTGTCTTGGATTTTCATGGGGGCGAAGTTGTAATTGTTTCCAGTCTCTGGAAGGAATTTTTCTGCAGCATGCTGAATAGGCTTGCTGAGAGGGCTTGCTCATTGCTCGTGGTGAGTTCAAACCTGGAGTATTGCAAAAGCAAAGTGCGTATAGCATTACAATGACTTTTTTATACAGAGGGCCCAAACTGAATATTGTGAGGTCAATAGTGTACAGCGTTAGGTGCATTTCTGCTGTCGGGCTAACTTCAGGTTACGTCTTTGCTGTTCCTTTATTGCAGATTTAATTGCAGACATCAGTGCTTCTTACCCTGCGTGCAGTGTTTGGGGAGAATCAAGCAGATGAGCTTCCTCAGTTAAGACTCAATATCAAATTTCCCTTCAGAAGTCTTGCCAGCAGTTTGGTTGCTGCTTAGGCTAAAGTTCAGATGCAGATAACTCAAGGTGGGTGTTGAAAGCAGCTCAGCTGTTTCTGTAGTTGTTTCTAGAGCTGTTAATTAGCCCAGCTTGTCTCTGGAAATGGTGGGTTGTCACTTACTGGGAGCCTAAACCTGCTGGTGAATGAAGGCTGAAATCTGTTAGAGCAGCTGTGCTCCCCTCCGTTAGCAGAGCAGTTACACGTGTCTGGATTGGAAATTCCTATGGATTTTGCTGTCCCAAATCTGTATTTGAGGGGAAAAAAAATTAAATTATCTAGGCCTGGTCTAAGTGAAGTTTTGCTGTGGGTTTCTCAAGTGGTTGATGTTCTTAATGTGACCTTGAATATTAGATACCGTAGTCATTTCTGCGTTGGCGTAGCGCTCCGTTTTCTAGTGGTGAGGTGATGGGAATGTACCAGGTGGGAGCTCGGGCGAGTATGTCAGTGGGCAGAGATAGAGAAATGTGTGGCTGGTCTTGGTGTGCATGGTCAAGTTGGTGACACTTTTGTTTGTCTTTGTTTGTTTTCTTTTTAACATGGGAACCATTCTGTCTGTTCTGCTTGGGAGAAGGTCTAGAAGCTGGTGTAGTTTCTGTTGCAGGATATATGAGAAGGAATAACTGAGAGTTTTGGGTTTTTTTGGTTTGTTTTTTTTTTTTTTCATTTTGAGAGAGTTTATGGGCAGGAGTCCATTCAGTTTGTTTTGGGTTGCAAGTTAAGCCAAGAGAGGAAGAAAATTTAGTCTGGGGAAACCCTTTTTGGTGGTAATAGCTTTGGACCATATTTTCTTGTGGCCTCTGATCCAGCCCCACTGAAGGTGGGGTGAATATTGTTCATCGTGCAGATGTTAGAGCTTTTGGCCAAGTATTGATTCTTTCATAGCTGTCAGGTATTTTGACATTCATGGCATCACTTTCTTAATGTACTTATAGCAAATGTGAGTTAGGGACAGAAATAGTAACTGCAGCCTCACGTGTTGTCCAGTTGTTGTTAAATGAACTTGAGATGGTGACCAGTTGGATAAAACTGTTTGTACAGTGAACAGCTCCTGCAGGAGTCCAGATGTGCTTGGGTCTTTGAGATCCTTTTCTGGAAAAGGAAATCATATGATGATATAAAATTTTCCCTTTCTTAGTCATCCCAGTAAAATTGAAACCCAGAACAATTACAATTTTTGCACTTAACAGTACCTTTTGCCCTTAATGCCGTTAATAAGGGGTCAGATACCAAATCTATCCAAACTGGCACAAAACAGAAGATCTTTTTGTGACCAGTCCCTGAGTCTGCATGTAAACATGGTAGATTTGATGCAGATTAGAGTGCTCGTTAATGAAGATGAGTAACTTCTCTATGGACCAACACAAAAGATTCATTATCAGTGGGGAAAACATAGCTTTCCTTTTTGCCAAATGACCCTGTAGAAATGTCCCTCAAGCTCTAGTACAGATTGGCTGGGGACCTGTGATGATAAGCTGATGCATGCGGTACTGGGGGCTTGGTTCTGTGACTGGGACAATAGAAGTGCATTTCTGTCCCAGTGAGAATTAATTGAATGATCATAGCACAATGTTTTCATTGCTTTCAATTTGTCAGTGGTGGTGGGAAACACTTGTGCAAAGCATCTTCCTTCTAATCCAGACTTGCAGACTTGACTGTAGTGCCCTGTCTAGAGCTGTTTGCAGTCCTCGTGGTTATGTCATAGGCCAAGTGCAGTAAATTTGGGGTTGAATATCACCGGATCAGTCCATGTCCGCTCATGTTGTGGGCCTGGGTGACTGGGTCAGGGTTTTGCTGCCCTGTGTGGTACAGGGGCTGCATACGCAGGGCTGCCCTCTTCTCTGTGACTGCCAAACAGCCCCGTGCTGTGTCCGAGTGCTTGCTCGGAGACGTGCAAAACAATGTAAACCAACTGACTTTTGGGGGTTTTCCTAAAGCAGCACATTCTGAGGCAGTGAAGTTAAAAGCAATGTTTGTTTGGGAGATTTTAATAATGTCTGTGCCTATAAAGGTGAAAATTCTGTATGGGTCATTCAATGGGAAGTGAAAACATATAAACTATCTCAGATGATGGTGCATGTGAAGATGCAGAGCAAAAACTTTGGATTCCTGTGCCTAAAAGTAGATCTTGGTATTTCTCTTTAGGCACTTATTAGAGCTGGTGGTATCTTGGAATTGAACAGCATTTAATAACGATTAATTAAGACTGCTCAAAAACTCCTGGAGGAAAGGAAAAGACAAATTGAGGTTCTGGGCAATTGTAGAGGAGGGAGCTGTAATAAATTTAAAATATTGCCAAGTGCTTTATGGACTTAAATTTTTATTTTCCCCAGGATTGTCACAGTTCCTCGTGACTGTACCCTGGCCTGCTCTAGTGCTGTGGCACAGCAATTGGGTATAAACAGCTCTCTGCAGAAATTGATGTCCATGCATCTGTGATGGGCATGTGTGTATTGGAAATGGTGAGCCTGAAAAGGGCCTGGAGCAAATTATGTTCAGTAAAAGAGCTCCTGATTTGCATGTTCCAGATATGCTGAAGTAACTTGCATTTAGGCAGCTTCAGCTGCTTCCAGCCATCTACCATCACACACCCTGACAGCACACAGGTGCTGCAGTCTGTTGGGCTTCGGAGGGTAGAAAGGGTAAATTGGGATGCACTGTGGGTGCCCTTCCCGTGCTTCAGCTGTGCCTGAAGTCAGAGCTCTGCCAGGCCAAGGCAGGGTTTTCTGTGTCCCACAGGGCCGAGCTCGGCTCCGCCAACTCCTTTGGGTGAAGTTCACTGCTGGTGTGTGCTGCTGCGCGGTGATGATGCTCTGCTCTCCTCTCCAAGTGCATAGGACCAGGGGAGTTGTGAGAGGCTGCCAGAGCTCGAGGGCTGTTTTCTCAGTTATTACAAGTTCTTGCAATGTGAACCTCTAATGTTTTCGAAGACTCAGGCAGAAAGGAGTTGCTAAACAGACTGTATCTGTCATCTCCCAGTTCATTGATTGCTTGGACCAAAGTGGTGCTAAATCTGATCTTTGTCTGTAATATTTATATTTTGTTGGACTTTTTTTTTTTAAGCATTTGATAAAACAGATGCAGTGTCCTTCTTACATGAGAAATTTAGTCCCGGCTTAGGACATGGCAAAACTCACTGGACCTTCAGGGTCTAGAATTGTTTGTTAACATTTGAGCAGGCTTGCAGTGTTCTGGGGGAAGGTGGGAAAAGGGTACTCTATCTTCAAATGCTTGCAGACTGTAAGAATTGACTTGTGATTTTTTTTTTGTTTGTATTTTGTTTACACTGCCTCTTATGCCCTAAGAAAAAATAAATTTTTGACCTTTTTAATTGTGATCCGGTTGGTTTATTTTACTTTTTTCTTTTTTTTTTTCAGTACTGTTTTAATTCCACTTGTTTATCAAACCACTGAATTTAACTTTCCCAGAATAACTTAGAGGTACATGCAACTGCAAATTTCAGTTTAGGCTAAAATGGATAAAGGAGCTTATCTCGTCCCTTGGCCTTAAGATGTTATTGTATGCTGCATTTGTGTCTTTCTAAACCACAAAGTTTTATGGACTGCCCACCTCTGCCCTCAAACATCGAGACCTTTTTTGTGTGTTGAGCAAGGTCTTAGGGCTTAAAATACTTTGTCGAGGTGTTTTTGGAGAGAGTTGCAGCATCAGATCCAAAATAAGAAGAAAAGCATCCTTTTGTGTGAGTGGTCCTTCGGTTCTGTGCTAAAAAGGTTACTCTGCAAGTTGGGATGAGCCTTTAACACCTCTTTGTCCAGGCTGCAGAGCAGACGATTCTTGAACACGGGATATTAAAGTCTGATCCTGCAAGGTTGCTGGACCCTGCTGACTCCTCTTGTCTGGCTTTGAAGGTTGGAGGCCCCACATAACAAGTAGAAGTTCTTTGTTGTGTGAAGCAGCAGACAGGTAAAAGAGAAGAGTTTCTCCTAACGGATCAGCGCTTCTTATGTGGGACACCTCTTGGGAATGCAGAGGGCAGTAGATTAGGGGCTATAAAGAGGAGGTGGCTTGTAATAAGGTTTGAGTTTTTCTAGCACTTCAGTGTCCAGCTTGGCTATAGGAGCCCTCTGAAGTGTTGTCCAACTCCTCATTGTCTGTTAGCAGTTTGCCAATCTGTAGGTAAAAGGGGTCGTGCCTAGTGCCTGGCTTCCACCTTGGATAGCAGGACAGCAGAGGGGTGCTGGCCCTCCCCAACTTCTTATTCCTGCAGCAGAGAATGACCTCACATGAATGCATCCCTTATTTTAGCAGGGGGCTGTGTCTTCCCTCCGTGATGGGGCACTTGACAAACATCCTATGGAGAAATGAGTCTTGCCCAGGCCCCATAATGAGCCAGCGCTCATCAGAGGCATTATCTTTGCTAACAGCACCCATGAAATGTTACTCCCGTTCTGGCACACAGGCAAGTGATGCAGGAGGAGTCCTGGGAATTAGATCTAAAGCAGCATGCAATCTTGTACATTTTAAGGTACAAGCGTGTGATTTTCACACATTTAAGTGACGAGTGTGCCTGGGAACTGTGTGTAGAATGAGCCAGCTAGCTTAAGGTTGAAAGTTTTTGGTTTTCTGGACTGGTGCAATCACGATATAATGATGTATCCCCATATATATGGTAACCTGCTGTTAATTGCTCCCTTCATTTCCCCATTTCTCTGGTCCTACTTATGTGTATTTGCAGTGTTTGAAGAGTAAAATCAATCTTAGGAGAACGGAAGGGAAAAAAAACCAAGCCGTCAGCCGCTGTGTGCCGTGCCGGGTAGGGAACACCAGATGGCGATGCTGGACCAGCCCTGCCGCTCCTGGACCACTTTCGGAGCATCCTTCCTCTGGCGAATCCTCGACCCCCGCCCGCTCTCCTCTCCCCCTCCCCGTCCCCCTAGCGTCATGCTTGGTCTTCGTGGGGAACAGCGTGGGAGCGATGGTGAAATTGCAGCTCTGGTTGGATTTGCTGAGCTGATGGTGGTGGCCTGGGGAAGGGGGATCAAGGCAGGCTCTCTCCAGTGATGCTCAGCAAATGAGGATGCAAAGCTCACTGCAGCTGTTGCACATGGCAGCTGCAAGAGCGAATTAGTGGGCTGGGGTGGTTGGAGGGGAAGCATGGAGGTACCTGCCCTGATCTCTTTTGCTGATGCCAGAGGAGGATGTGGATTTGGCCCAGAGTATTAGCACTTCACTTGTCCTAGTAGGTGGCAGTGCTTGGGCTCAGCACGCCTGGCAGGGGCTGTCTGGCAGGTCAGTGTCCCCGCTTTCTAGGGTCAGTTTGCATTTTGCAGCTGTCCTGCTTCCTCCTGAGGCGACAAGGAGGCTTCCCAGGGCTTGTCTGTGGCCAGACAGGGCTTTCCAGGCCCACTAGAAGTTGTCCTGTCACTGAGAAAGTAGGAGCTGGACACAGCTCTTGGAGTGCAGCACAGGTGTGTACAAACTTGCCTTGTCCCAGCAGCTACTCAGGGTAGTGTTGGAGAAAGCTGAGGTGCAGGAGTTGCTTTGCTTTACCCAGCTTGGGAAGTTTTAGGCCACCAGGGAACTGTTAGAGTGGAATAGCTTCAGCTGGAGAGGCTGAGGACATTTCTTCTGGGAAATCCCTGTCCCTTGGCAGATGGAGCAGCCACACTGAGGGAGAAGATGCCAACTTAAATATGTCCTGTGACAGGAGAGAGCGATACAGGCTGTCTCTCATCTGCTAAATAGCTGAACAACAGGATGGGGAGGAAATCTCACACAGCTGTGTTGTAGGTGCGTTCCCAAGCAGATCTCTGCTGCAGAGGAGCTACTGGTTATCAGGAGAGCTGGCATCACTCTGGAGAATCCAAGTCCCCCTTGGGTTCCTGTGGTCCTTGCTACATGCTGAGGAAGCACCTGCATCTTGCCTCAGCATCTCCGTTGCCCAGACCATGGCTTGTCAGTGGGCCTAAACATGTTGCTTAGTTCAGGACTAGGATTCTGAGTAGGGCACACCTTGCTATATTGCTACTGCTCTGCCCAATCTTTAGCTTGTTCCTTACCTGCCCCCTACCAGGCAACGCAGCACAGTTCTGAGTTTCCTTGCAGCATGCTTTCTCATGCTGGTGAGGGTTCTTTTTTTGTGGTTACAGGCACCCAGGAGAGACTGCAAACAAGGCAATGAGAGGAGAGAAGCTGTGGCTGCTCTCTGGGGAGGATGTCAAGAGGCTCAGGAGCATGGGATTTAAGCTGCAGGAACGTGGGGCTTAAGCTGCAGGAACGTGGCTAGCCCTTGCTTTTACTTTTGTGGCTTCCTTTATTCCTTGCATATGTATGGGGTCCATCAAGGGATGAGCTGTCAATACCCCCCTCATCCTTGAGCACTGAAGAAAAGCCTGACCTCTCTCCACCCAGCAACCCCCAAGGAGGAGGCTCTCATGCCACCATTGCTCTTACCTCAGCCTTACGCCATGGCGCTGCTCGTTGTCTTTTGCCGTGCTTATGGAAACGGTAAGTACTCAGCTGCTCATGCTGCTGTAGGATACCTAAATCAACTTTATTCACAATCACAGTTACCCAATTTTTCACAATGAGTTATTCTTCTTTTTAAACAGAACACAAAACATCTTAAAGTAAAGCAATGAAATGCAAATGACACAAGAACACGGAGGTACATGGGAACCTACACCAATCAAACAAAACAAAAGGTTAGGATTGTTGTTACTGTTACTGGTTTTGCTGTTTGGTTTTTTTTTTCTTTTTTTACTCCCTGGAAAGAGCCTTGCTCTCCTCCTCCCTGCTCACAACCAGAGGCCAGCTGATGCCGAGAGCAGGACTTAACCTCAATTTTTGAGCTCGGATGCTGGGGGATGCTTTCAGCTTCTGCTAACTCCTAGAGTTTGGTCCACAGTAAAACAAACACAGTTATATATTAAAACACTCTGAATTTGAAAGGTGAAAAGGGAATTCACACCACTGCACTGGTACCCATGGATGGAGTTTCTTGAAAATAAAATGTACCCCTTAGCTTGCCCTGCATGGAGGGGAACCAGTCCCACTGGTGCAGTGAAGGCTTGGGAGGCTGCTTATTGCACGTTTCCCCACATCCACTTTTTCATCAACACCTTCCTACCCCATAGGTTCCTTCTCTCCAAAACCTTTGCACTGGAGTTTGTATAATTACTGCAACAGGCTCCCTGTGTCTGCTGGTCATGGCTCTGTCCTTGGGCAAGCTGGAGAGTGGGTGTATGCCTGCAGACAAGCTGTGCTCCTGGAATAGCTGCTCTGACCCCTCAGACTTATGCCAACCCAGCCTTCTCCCACCCTTCAGTGAGGGTTTCTGGGCACAGGAGCCATGGTGTTCTGGAGCTTTTGACAGTTGGCCTGGAGGGCGGGGGAGGGCTGGGTTAGGGCTATACATGAGAGGTATGTGAAGAAGTAATGTAAATCCCTGTAACCAGAATATCAGCATTCAAGTTAGTACTGCCTGCTAGGACAGGCTAGGGGTGGCGGCAGACACCCATGGTAGGCTGCAGTGATGGCGACACCTTTAGAGAAAGGCTCTACAATGTGCTCTCCAGCTGGTTGCCTCTTTTACTTCCTGGAGAGGATGAGGTGAGGACATGTTTTCCAGGCACCCTCAGGAGCAGCCTCTGCAAGTGCTCCTTCACCTACCTGCTGCCTGGAGGGAGCCAGAATGCCCCCCTGCAGCAAGTGGCTGTGTATATTAAATGCTTTTATCTCTATGCCACACTGTCTTCTCTTCATGTCCTGTCAGCAGCCATATGCTGAGGTGGAGAAAAAAAAGGCTCTGCAGGAGGATGTAAGTCCATGGCCTTCCCCTGCCTCGCCTGATCAGCAACATGAGAGGACCAATGTTACTGCTGCACCCCAGTCCTGATCACACCTCGGGGGCCAGACAACACCTCTTCTTCTGGCGTGGCCCTGGAAGGCAGCAGGCTTGAGCTGGAGGGGAGAGAGGCAGCTCTTGCTGCTGTGGAGCCACCCTGCCTGGGCCCAAGGGCCAGCAGCCCTAGGCCGGGACAGTGGCCGTGGCAGAGCAGTGGTCGTTACAGCAACCATGGGGGCTGCCATTGCAGTCGCCCACCATGGGAACAGCAAGGTTCCCAAGTGGGGCAAGAAGGAAGGGGATTTACTTAAATAAACCAAAGCAAACCAAACCTCTCAATCTATTTGTTGTTGTTCTTTCCTTTCTTCCCAACATGTAAGGACAGATATGTTCTGCTGGCAGGCTGGCTGTGAAGGGCTGAGTACCACCTGGCTGGTTTTATCTTAAAGCACAGTGATAAAGTTACCAGTAAATAAAACCCGCAGACGTGTGGGTTTGTACATTCTTCCCCGGTGGGGTTGGGGTTTTTGTTTCTTTTTTTTTCTTTTGTTTTCTCCCTTTTAAGTGCTGTCCAGATGGTAGGGAGAGGAAAGGTGAGGGAGACACCTCGCCCTCTCCTGCAGGCCCATGGGAGCAGGGATGCTGCCAAATCCCTCGTGCTGTGTGGAGACCATTTGAGGCAAGCCACAGCAAATTGGCGTTGATGGGGTTTGAGAGCTGCTTGTCATACAACGGGATGGTGACAGGAGGTGGCTGGATGCTGCCGGGAGGGATCAAGGCCAGTGCCGCTGTTGGCTGCCAAACCCACCACAAATGCCTCTGCTAGGGAACAGAGAGGGAAAAACAGGGGACAGCTCTCGAGGGGCTGCCGTGGAGCTGCTCTTCTGCCTGTGGACACAGAGTGAGTTTTGCTTCACAAATTCCAGGTCCTTTTCTGCACTGGCCCCAGCCTTTCCACTGTGAATGCACTCACTGCACCTCGTTTGTTTGATCAACACTGGCCTCGCCCCATCCTTTCTAAGGGGCTTCCCACAGTCAGGCTGGTTGTACGTGGACACATGTTGCTTGTTTCTCTTCTTCTGCTAAGCTGTCCTCTGTGCACGGAGTGTGTCCAGAAGGAGACGTATAGCACTGAAACTTTTACTGCTTGCTGTCCCTGCTAAACATTGGAGACTTCCCTCCACTGTGCATGGTGTAGAAAAGGGATGATTGCACCAGCTGTTTGTTTGGGGTGTTTTTTTTTTTGAGATAAAGTTTAAAATCCATAAGGGAGAGTAGTCCATCACAACTTCCCTGACACACTGGAGTTCAGCTCCAGGACTTGCTTGGAGGATAGAAGAGCAGCATCTATGCTTGTCTCATCTGTTGTCCATGGAAAAGGGGATCAGGGTGGTGGTGAGTGATGATTGATTTTTGAATCTCCTGGATGATGAATAGAGATCAAGACCTGTGTTGTTTCACAGCCTCCTCTCCACCTGTCCAGTCCCCACCACAGCATCTGCTGCTGCTCTAAGTGCTGCGGTATGTTTTGATGATATCTTTGATGGCCCGTCTGCAAATGGGGCAGCAAGCATTGGCCATCTTCTTGAGCTTCAGCCCACATGAATAGCAGAGACACATGTGTCCACAGGAGTAAATGACCGTGTCTACCATGTTCTCATAGCAGATGGTGCATTCATCTCCCCAGGGCCCTGAGACGGACGGGGAGATGGGTGACTCAGGCAAGCTGATGGGAGAGTTGGGGGCTGTGCCTGAAACACAAAGAACAGGGTCAGTCATGCTGCTTAAAAGGCTTCTTGACATCCCAGGGTAATTTCTGCCTTGAAGCAGAAGAGGATTTGGTAAGTTATATATCCCACCATCAACAGTTTTGGATCATGCCAGTGCCTGGGGTTTTAAAAATGCTGCAGAACAGCCTATCATTTTCTGCTTCATGTACATTTATCTAAAGCTCACTAGAATTCATCGACATATTAGAAATATCAATACTGCCTTTTTCTGAAGTGAGTACTGAAGGTGCGTGGAGAGGGAAAGTGGGGGGCCGTAGGCTCCAGTTGAAGCTAGCATGCAACACATCACTGCCACACAGCTCCGCGGAAGGAGCTGTGCGTCACAGGGCCACGCACACAACAGAAATACTGCTGCCTCCCTTGGGACCTTTCATGATGAAAAGGGTTAGAGAAATATTGCTGTCTAAGCATCTAAGTGGCTTCCACATAAACCAGACTGAAAATAGCCTTTGCAGAGGCTCTCCCTTCCTCCCTGAGGGAGCTGACAGGAGACTCTGTTGCTCATTGTGGTTCTGGGAGACAAGGCTGAGACTGGGAGGGAGGCAAAGGAAAGGCAGAGGGGGATCCCACGACACTTACCACTGATAGAGCTGCAGAGGGGGCCAGAGCCACACGTAGACAATATAGGGTCAGAGACGCCACTGCAGAGGATGGTGGGGGAATTGGGTGTCGATGTGGGCGAACTTGGTGTGGACAGCCCCAGCCGTTCAGCTAATATGGTGGAACCTGCACCATGAGAAAAGAAAACCAGTCACTTTTAAAAATTGGAGTTGATGACTGAGGATGATGTGGCTGGGTTGCAGCTTGCAGTGCTTGTCAGGATTTGTGTCTCATCAGCATGAAATCTAGTGAAGAGATAAAGAAAAAAAAAACAAACCCACAACAAACAACCCTCATACACCTTTTTAACTGGTCCTGAAGAGGCATTGAGCTCCCACAGCAAATGAAATTTGTTGGAGCTCCTTAAGTCATGATTGTCCTTCGTTTCTGCCCTTAAATATGTCTCAAGTCATTAAGTGTAGTTATTTTTCTTATGGTTTCAAGCTCATATGCACCCTCAACACTATACCCAGTGATGGGCTTGTAGCCAGTAGAAGACACAGCCTGCAGTAGGGTGGGCTGGACTCCAGCACAAGAACGGATCACGTTGTCAAAGCACTCTACACTAACCCAGCACAAAAAAAAAACAACCACATCATCCCAGGCTCTGACAAATTCATGCAAAGTCACTCAGGGACTTCCCAGAGACAAACACAGGGGTTTGGCAGTCAGGAAAACTTAGCTCTGCTCATTGCTCTGCCTCTTCTGTAAGGTGACCTCTGACAGAGGCAGGATAGCAGATGAGGACAGAAATGTGCAGGTTCATGTGCATGAAACAAGGTATGGTTTCTTGGTGGTAAGAACTAGTTTGCCTATGGTTTTAAAAAGTTCCTAGTTCACTAGCTGAGAAGACAACCAGCGTAACTCCAAATCAGAATTAAAATGCTAAGACTTCTTCATGTTACCATATAAGGAGCCAAGAGACACAGAGGGTTTGGATCCAGTGGCCTCGATGAGTCGGAGACTACTCTCCAGAGAAAAAGCAGCAGTAGGAGGCAAGGAAATCCCTGTGCTAGAAAGTGCCTTCAGTTCCTATTTGCAAGGAGTCTACCAAGCCAAGGAGGACCAACCTGGGAAGCAGGGACTCCAAGTGCCAACTGTGGATTGTGAAAAAAAAAAGCAGAAGCACAGCACAGCCAATGCCAGCTTCTCCTGCCCTTGTCAGCAGAACAACACTGAGCAGTTCAAATGTAGCACAGGGACTGAGGCAGGGTCGCGTTTAGGTCAAAATCTGTTCTGAGGACTGCATACGGGGGGGGCGGGAATAAGCAATTTGTTTCAGCCTTCAGTCCCTCAGTTTTACCCCCACTTCAAATGAGGAGCACTTTGCTCACAGACATAATCTGAGGTTAAATAGCCTCTATAAAGGGCTTTGGGGCTCTCACACTTGAGATGCTGTAGAGAGGCACCTCCTTTATCACACAGACGGGAGCCGAGGCTGGAGGTTAGCTCAGTAAATACGCAAAAAAGAATGCTGCTGCCTCTAATGACAGCCACTGGCAAAGGTCCTTCCCCTCCAATCTGACAGATGACCGTCACAGAAAACTTGCCCTGTGGGTAGCACACTCTGTAAACAGGCCCAGCAGGGACACAGATTTCAGCTCGTTCAGTGCACACAAAACAAATATGAACACTGAGCAGCTGAACAAGTTTCTGAAGCCTTCCCTCTCCTCTCCGCAGCCCAGAGACATTTCTTCCATTCAGATGACACACAGCACATTGCATTTCTAACAATAACTTTGTCATTTTGTTAAAAGCAAAATAAAAATTATTAGGAACATTTTTCTTCCTGGGCCAGTAAGAGAAGTTGGAGGTGCCGCAAATGTCACAGGGTACAAACTGATAACGTGTGCTGGCAGCAGTGCAAATGACCTTTCCACAGTGCAAGGAGCAACTGTCAGTGCAGGAACTGCACTCTTCTCTGGTTGTAGCTGATCTGAGCCCCAAAATGGCCTTAGTCAAGACCCAAGGGCAAGCTCACACCTTCCCAATTCTTTCTCCTAACACAAAGCGCAAGTTCTTGACTTTTCTCCAGCGTAGGCATAGAGTTTTGTTTAAAACAATCTGAATTCCCTACCAGACAAGACACACTTCTCCCTTAGTGACAGAATAATCAACATAAGACACGTTACTCACGCTGTTACTATATTGCTGGATGGTGTGCAGATACCATGACAAGGAGCATGGAATGAGATCATGTGCAGGGTGGAATGAGTGTGGCCAGCTTGGCTTAACTAAAACCAGACACATGTGCTCAAAGCCAAACACGCTCATTGTGCACAAAGAGCTCCCACCAAGAGCTAGATTTCAAAATATAATTAAAAATTTAAATAATAAATCAATTTAAATAATGATTTAGAAACATTCTTCTTTGCTGTAAAGGCCCCAGGTAAGTTGTCTCTGCTGCTAACTTGTCTCATGCTTGATCTCAAACTTGCTGAACACACTGGAATCACCTTTAAATGGTTTTTGAATCAATTCCATTTGCTGTTTTGTCTGCAAAGTCCAAGTATTAGCAAAATCCAGAGCAGATTGACTCTTTCTCTGCACTTCTGTCTTCAGTCTGAGAGAGAGATGCAACTAAATGAACCTATATATCCACCCACAAAAGAAAAGAGAATATTACATTTTCAGTAGAAGAGAGCATTACCATGGAATGTACAGACAACATCATGCCAGGAAAGGCTGCTCATACACTAGAAGTTTGTAATTCAAAATGGTCTTGCCAAACTGGAAGAAAGCTCAGAAATAAATGGGATGTTATTCAATATGATCAAATGCAAAATGCAGCACTTAAGCAGAGATAATCAGCTACCCAAATACAGGACAGGGAATTAGTCCATTCAATTGGAAATACAGCTGTCCTATAGAAAAAGGCCTGAGCATTGCTGGAGTTCACCAGATGATCATAAATGAACAATGCCATCTTGTTATGAAAAGGTTGTGCCAATCCAGGGTCATAAGAGGCTGGTTAAGGGCTGGAGCAGGAGCCTGGAGGCACAGTGGTATCCCTGTCTCTGGAAATACTCAAAACTCGGCTGGACATGGGCTTGTGCTAACTTGGAAATCAGCCCTGATTTGAGCAGGAGGTTGGATTAGATAATTCCCAGGGGTCCCTTCCGACCTAAAATGTTATATGACTTTATGATTTTAAGATGGCAACATATTTCACAGGCTGCTAAAAGGAAAGAAGAAACAATCTGTTCTTTGTGAAAGTTCTGGATGAGACAATAAATCATTGGTTCAGGCTTCTGAGGCTTTCAGGTTAGACACTGCATAGATGGTGAAGCACTGTAAGGCAGTCAGACTTCCTAGAGAGACTATGGCATCTCCATCATTAGAGCTCTTTAAGACCAAGAAGGTGAAGTAGGGAGTCTCTTGGGATCCCATCCAGCTTTTTATGAGAGTAGTTATCTGTATCCGTAATTGCCCTTTAATAGAACTGCCTATCTGCAACCAAAATACAGCACCTGTGGCCCTGAGAGATGCTCTCTGTGTCTACTGAGGTGAACAGGGTGGTTTCCCAGAACACTGCAGTGTGCTCTCAGGGGATACCTCCTGAGGCTGTCCCAAAATTTAAGCAGACTTTTTTTGCTCATCTCTCTTAATGGCAGCTGTCTGGGGAGAGCTGTGCCACAGAAGGACTCACATTGGTAAGAAGGCCAGATGTAGTGGCAATACTCCCTAAAAATACAGAAAATTTGCCAATTAGCTCTCCTCCTTAATTAATATATAAAAATATTGTTTCTACATTTCTTTCTCATAATGAAGTTATTATGTTGAGCTATTTATTACTGCGAAGGCCCAGAGAGAGAACCAGAAAACAACTACAACAACAAAACCAGGTGAGGAGGGCAATGTGCTGGTTGTATTCTCCTCTGAGCATGCTTAGGGGCATTTGTTGTGATGCAAGTAAATCCCCAGGGCAGCTCTGTGGCCTGGAGCAGGGAGTAGCTGCCACAAATCTGTTCTGCAGCTATCATAGTCCACTGCTATATTAAGACTCCTAGATCCAAACTACAACTGAGATGGAGGGAAAAGCAGAGTAATGCCAAAGAACATGTTGTTTCCTTATTTTTGTTGACTTTGGATCACTGAAGGTTGGGAAACTGCCAGTTTAAGGTATTCATAACACACTTCTTTAATCTGGTATCTATTCCTGAGAGAGGTGATATAGGGGCAGGGCCATTCCTGGGACTCAAATAATGACAACAGGCTGAACTCCATCAGATTATGAAAAACACTCATCAGCCAGTGGAAGGCACTTAGTAACTTGTTGGGATTTGACAGGGGCATTCCTCATACTGTTCCAGTATGGGGAGTGGTGTTCATGTCCATACGGAGACAAAAGCAACACTCAACCCATTTTAATAAAGCTCTGTCTCCCTCTATTATTCCTTCCCCTCTCATAAGTAAATTCAACATTATATAGCCCCATTGCACTTTTTCAGATCTTAACCCAAAAGACCTGCAAGCACAATGTTTCCATCAGAGCACTGGGATTGTGCTTGTGGAAGTCTTGCAGAAACCAAGCTCCACAGGCTGAAAACGTTGCTGCTTTGATGTAGAAATGCAGCATTGCATAGTCTGGAGACTTTGCTTTAAAGGTAAAAAGAAACAAATGAGCAATATCCAGTGATTGCTGGCTGCAAATAGGAACGATTTCTGCCCCTAGATTACTTTTTGGCAGTGCCAAACACCATCTCAGGTGTTTCTCTCACCTTCTGCTATTTTCATTACCCGCCTAGGCTCTTAATGGCTATTTTACCAGCTTTGTAAAAATAATGCATAACCACTCAGTCTGCACTCCAGAGCTATCCTGTTCCCCTCCTTTGAACCTATCCAACCTGAACTTTGTTTTTCCTGGCTTTCAGGATGCTGTCAGTAAATGACCACTGCTGTACAACTCACAGCTCATATAGTTCAAACATCTTCACCTTTTAAATGGGCTTTCCTTACCCATACCCATCTTCTGGACTATGCCAGGATCTTAACTAAACATTGTACCTAAAAGACAAAATATGGAAGCCTCCTGCCATAGTTTCTAAGGAAGATAAAGTCTTAGGCAACATATTGCCTTGCCCATATGCTGAGTATCATGTGGAGCACATTGACAGCCCCTTCTTTTTCTGAAACACATTTGATATACATCAGGTAATCACAGATTTTCAATGTTGTTCCATCCCATCTGCAGGTCCCAGAGCTTCCACAGAGGAAAATATTAGATCAGCTGCTGAAATCTGGCTATAGCCTTCAAACTGGCTTATTTAAGGGTGCTCAAGAGAGCTGTGCACTTCTCAAGCATTTGAGTCCAGGGAGCACTGGGCACCTGACGGTCACAGTCACTCAGATGCCTTTCAAAACTTTCAACTTGATTTCCCTTTGTCTTTGGCCAGATTTTTAAGCCTGTCAGCTAAAATATTTCCCTTATCTCAAAAACTGCTCATTATACATTCTCACATTTAACACTCTCAATGTGTCAGGGCCATTGATTTTGTTATCTAAATAGGATCAAGGTTCTTTCAAAAACCTGGCACAATTGTGGGTACTGAGCTCATGTGAACATTTGCCTGAGGAGGTCTGTCCCTTAACACATGAGCTCCAGCAGTGTGAGCGGGCTGTGATGTTACTGAGGCTGGATACTAGAGCAACTTAACCCTGGAAGAGTGATATCTTTGCTTAATCAAATCTACTACAGATCTGTGGCTCTATAGTGACCACTAGTGTGTGAGCACCCTTGATAAATAACCATGTGCAAGACTGGTAGGACCGGGACCTCAATTTTGGTCCATACTATTTTTTTACTGAAAAATCTCCTATATAAATATATTTTTTCTCCTCATGGATGTAGCTTGTGTAGAACTTTCCCACTTTATTTTTTCTTCTATCCATTCATTCATTTCAGGGAAAAAAAGGTAGAGCTATGAGAGAATGCAGACTGGTGGAATTACACGGCTCTTTCACTTATTACAAGAGCAAAAGCCAATACCGAAGACGCAGTTCAGTAAACGTGTATTCTCTTGACCTTGCAATCTAGTGGCAAGACACACTGTACTGAGACATCCTGGGTTCTTTGCCTTCTCTCAGAAGACATTTCCATCTTTGGTTGTTCCCCAGCCAGATTTCAGACTAATGACTCTCCCTTGACACTGATATGGGAAACCCTGGTATTCCTTCAGTGGCACATCCACTGAAAGGTAGGTCTTATCAAGACAAGCTTTGCAATAGCTAAATCCTTCCATAGTTTATTTCAGTAACTGGGTTTCATTAATGCCAATGTGCCACCAGATGTAGAGCTGCAAATATGAAACACGGCTTTACCTAGCTAGCCTCAACGCTAAAATCACAGCTCACCCCACACCATGATCTGCTCCCAAGAGCAGCCACATACATTTCTGCACATTATCGCCTTTTCTTGCCTCCAGCCAAGGCCACAGGAGAGCTGTTCTGTTTCCCAGGGCCACTCTGGTCTTGCCCAACAGGGACTTTTGAATCCATCACACTAAAACAAAGGAACAAAGCACCTGTTGCTGCTTGGGCACACAGCAGCTAAAGATCAACAATAATGTTAGGGAAGGATGTAAGCATATCCATCACTTCAGAATGCCATAAAATACATGTATTTACACAGCCATTTGTTGTGTTCCCACGGTGATGGGAACAATACTGCATTGACCAGAAACCAGAGCTTCCTCCCCCTTGGGCTCAATGGTTTTTGGCCAACCATGCTCTCAGAGGCTGGTCTCTGTGCTGCTGCTCATCTCTGCCTCTCAGGTGACCATGATGATCCATGGGGCTTTTTGCATTCAAGTATTTCCCGCAGGACTTTAAAACTGTTCCGAATAGAACAATATTGCATTTTATTCTTTACAAGCCCATGAAAACAGAAGGGATTTTGCATTATGCTTATAGAAATGTCAGGAAATAGGTCAAAAAGCAGCCTGGCCGATTTTGCATGCAAAGACCATAAGGCCTGTGTTTGCAGATGGGTGTCAGACAACCGCTGTTCAGGGAAGTAAAACCTAGATTCAAACTACATGAAGAACAAGAGTTCAGACTTTCATGTGGATCAGAAAAGGAGCGTACTTTATGGCTTCACTGGAGCATTGCTGCCTGCTGTGTCCAGAAGGGCAGCAGGGCACCAGCACATTACCCTCCTGCAGTCATACGCACACTCCAGCTAAGTGGGAGACCCATGAAAGCTCCAGACACCACAGAAGTTTTTGATTCAGCAACTCTCCCAGCCCAAGCTCAATGTGCAGTCTGAAAGCAAAGAGCAGACAGCAAACTTACAGGGTAGCTTTCCTGACCTGGCAGGTGAAGTTCAGCAGTTACTCACTTACTGCACTTTATCCTGCAAAATCCTGAGGACATGGACACCATGCAATGAATGTCCAGCTGAACTGAAGTGAAAGAGCCTCTAATGGGGCTCCATCACTCAACCTGAGAAATATTCGACCAGCAAAGCACCCAGACACTTAGATCAAGAAGAGGTAAAAAAAGAAGCCTGGATTAAGTAGCTGAACCACATGAAAAATTAGAGCTGGAGCTTTCATCTTGTTTAAGAAAAACAAACCAAAAAGCCCTTTTGCTGTTCATAAACAGCACCTTTTCCAGATCCAGCTCAAAAAGACCATTTGGCTCAGAGTATTTGGGAGACCACAGTGAAAGAAAAATCACTGCGTAAGCCAGCACCTCCAAACTCTGTGCTTCTCCAGAAGGGCCATGTATAAATAGGGTGGTAGATGCATACAAGAAACAAATACTTTCACTTTTCTTGGCCAGCACTGCTCTGAATTTCTGTAGACACTCTTCTGGATGAAAAGTTATCTGACAAAGAAGGAAAAGAACAGGAAAAAAAGTGCTATGTCACTCTCACAGAAGCCAGAATAACTAACTCATGCCAGTGTTAGTTCAAAGAAAAGGCAGATTTTATCTGTCCTGACAGACAAGTTGCAATTCAAACAGGCTGGTATACAATCTCATATCCTGTATATTCACTGTAGGCAGGCAAAGGCGTTATGAGATAAGAGAAATCTATACATCACTTACTGTGAACATCTCACTGCAGCCAGGGATGGTTTAGTATCCTAGTGATGATAATAATTTCTGCTCTTGTGGAGGAAAGCATGTAGAGGACAGTCCTGTGGCTGTCACTTAGAGGAGGTCCACTGGCTTTACCCAGCCTGTACCCAGATGCTGGCTGATACCTCGGTACACAGGCTAATGCTCACCCGTGGCAAGTGTGGGTTAATTATGTGTCAGGTGTGATGAGATCTTTAGCGGGATGGTACAAAGGTGCCGTGAGCAGGTACGAACTCTGATATTGCTGACACTGACCACAAGGGACAAGCATGTGACTGCATCCAGCTCTCCATGACCTTACAGTTTTCCAAGCACAAGTTATAAAGCAACTTGTTCTCTCTAACACAACAGCTTCTCTTTGTGCTAATTCTCCCTTAAAACGATGAATATAAAACAGAGCATGAATGGAGAGCCCTGTACAGTGCTACAATAAAGTCTGGAAGTTACAGACACTGTAATGCTCTTTGTGTAGCTCTTACAACTTAACAACAGTAATGTGCACTTCACTTGCAATGAAAGATAAAACCATGCATGACAGGAGAATTTATGAAGAAGCATCAATAAATACAAGTGGATTTCTTTCCAAAATGCAATGAATATAACCCTCTTCCTTCCCCCCCAGTCTCTAACACCATAAAACACCACATACCCTGCAATGCATAGGAACTCCAGGCAGTTAAGTGCCACACAACACAGGCCTGTTCAATCCCAACCAGCTTAATGAAGCCATTTTTCATACAGGTAGGAAATGTTTCAAAAAAAACCCAACAAACCCAAACATGGACAATAGAACTCTGGGGCATTTCTAATTGGATGTGTGTTAAAGGAAGAGATTCATTACATGCATTTCTGTGCAACAATGTTTCACATTTCTCAGTCTTCTCTTGTGCTGTGTTTAATTTAGCAATTTCCACATCACTAGAATGAACCAACGTGGGGACAGATCAAGTTCCCAGACAGGTAATGTACTGGCCACCTCTAGATCAGAGATGAGGGTGTGTGATTTACTACTGCAAAGAACTATCTGATCTCAAACAGGAGAAGCTTAATAAATTCAGAGCTGGAGAACCAAGATCCTGGATTCTCCTTCCCTGTGCAAGGACCTTTTCTACAAACTGTATCTACTGTCTGCGCCATGTGCAGCATTTATAGAAACCATAGATACCAATTATCGTTTAAATATTTGTATGCTTGCTCTGCAGTAATTGCATGTGCAAAGTAAGTATATAACTGCACCAAGAGTGGAGAAGTTTTTTGGATGGGACAGATACTCAGCCATGGGATACTGGAGTCCTTGGACAGTCAAGGAGCAACCAGAAGCTAAGAAAATTGTTTCCATAGGAATGGACAAAAGCCTGGGTAGAGATGGGGTAAGATGGGATCTGCTCCCAAAAAGCTTTACAGACTCTTAGAAGGATGAAGTGCTGCAGCAGAGACCAAAGAAAAGAGGAGAGAGTCTCCCCTGGAGATAATCTGGTGTCCCTAGTTCCAGAAATGTATCAGCAAGATAAGTGAGGAACCCTAGGATGAGGAAGAATCCTGGTTAGAAAGGAGAGGGTGGTCTTCAAGGCTCAGATCTGGCCTGTGAATCACTCATGGTCCATGTTCATTCACCTGAGATGAAGCTAAAGTCAAAGAAAACCAAACAGGGCAGTGTGATGAATGTCACAGACAGAGGCAATTAACTTCCCCTGGTAAACCATTGCTCTGTGTCGCCTAAGCAAAACACTACTCCATTCACCCATGAAACTGCAACTTTTTCCAGTTAGTTCCTCAAGATAAGGGCTCTTTTGCAACATGGACAGCAGTACCAGGGCTGCTAAGCTTGACCACCAGTAAGAGTCCTAATGGGCACAGATTTGAGTAAGCCCACCTATAATATGATCGACTGCAGTTTGCCTCTACACACTGGCACTGAGGCCACTTTGGTTCAAATTTCACTGTTGACTTGAAGAGTCATTCACCAGCACCTTTTGTCCCACAGTGCTCCGCTGAACTAACCTCCAGTTTGGTCCTCTGCCAATTGCTGTTGTCAGAAATCCCAAGGAACCCAATATTCATACTTGTTCTTTCTGCAAGTCCCTGGCCAGCTCCTTCTTCCTCATCCCTCCCAGTTTTGAGCCCATTGACCAATTTCGGGAAAGTCTGAAAGAAGGATGGAAACCTCAACAATACCTGATTTTTAAACATATTGCAATGGGCAGCTAAGTAGGAGCCCCAGCTCATATGCCCAGGGTAAAGAAGGAAGATCAGCCCACACACTCTGCATTACCCAGCATGGACGTGAATACAGGATTACCCACACCAAATACTGGCTCTTGGGTTGTTTTTCTCAGGCCTAACATTGGCTCTTGGCCAGCATTAGGAGACATCCAGAACACTGCAATATTGTGCAGCTGTTCTGGTGGGATTGGAGTTACTGAAGTGCATGGACAGAAAGGACACAGTTGGCAACCCAGGTTCATTAGTATGACTGTTGATGGAACATGTTATTTCATTGCTCAAACGAAAAATTCAATATTACTGGAAAGGATGAAATTCACAAGGGAAATCACACACACACAAAAAAAACCCACAACCAAACAAAATAAAGGAGATGAAGGAAGATGTTTTACATGGTGGTGATTCATTCTGAGACAAAGGAAAAGGAAAGAATAGCCCTAACCATTTGGATCCCCAAATACCAAATATATAAGCTTATTGCTGTAATAGCTCCTCCAGACATGAGTCATACATTTTAAAACCTTATGGGGTCAATCAATTTAACTTCATAAATGAATTACACCACCAAAACCAGACCAAAACCAGACCAATGAATCCAGGCTGGCTCATTTCAACCTTTCAGAGCTGTCAATAAAACTGGATGTAAGCTGAAATGCTTACCAGCAAAAGCTGAAAGCAGTAAATAAAATTTAATAGGCTGGTTTTGTCAACTCTACAGGAATGATGCCTGAGAAAAAAACCAACTCAAGCTTGAACTAATGGAATTCCTAAAGGATATGCAAAGACTGTTTCATTTCTACATGCCTAATGGTCAAGGTTTCTGTTTGGTTATCTTTATGTACATAACCCACAGAATTTCTGAATTAAGACCAGCACCTGACATATAAAATATTTAGAAGGGCTTCCAATCCTGATAAAAAGATCTATTGCCTCCATCAATAGCTGGTTCCTGTAACTACCCTCACTTATGTTTAATTTAAATTTTTGTCCCTTCACTTTCCAACAGCTTGATATTTTTTAAGCTATTATCTGCTACATTACATTGCCCTCCTCTTTCATTTATCTTCCCTCCATGTGGTCAAGTTACCTTTTAACCTTTTCTTTGCAACAAATTGACATCCTTCCACCTCCCACTACAGATGACTCACAGTGCTATAGTGGTGTTTGGGTTTAATTTATTTTCCCTTTGCTGGTGTGACATAAAGAGAAATAGTGTTTCCAACCTCATCTTTATTTTCTGCTTTCTTATTTCTCCTACAGCAAATATACTGCGAGTATATGAGGCCAGATTGCTAAGATGGAAACAGAAGTCAGAATCCTTTACTATCAAACCAAACCCACACTGCCCTCCTCACTTCTAGCATCTGTAAACCATCAGCCTGGGTAGAGATGGTCTCCCCTGATATTTAGATTAGGAAATAAATATTGTATCCCCAACACTGTGGAATAACTGCAGTCAGCAAACGTCAGCTTCTGTGGTAAAGCCAGGAGAGACCTGAGCTTGGTCCTGCTCTAGGTCAAGACCTAACTAATCTCAAGGCATGAAATGTAGTATCCAGTAACAGTACCCTGAGCCACCTTGTTCTCTGAGTCAAAAATAAACCTTCTCTACGTGCCAGAGTGGCATTGCTGATCTCCACCTTCTCCATCCCCCTGGTGAAACAGAAAAGCTGGAGAATAAGCAAAACCAGCAACTTAAATTCCATGCTATAGTCGGCTGTAGTGCCGATGTTCCCTTAACACTGCATAACATTGCTTTGATTAATCTGATAATGGTACGCCCCCAGAAATAGAATGACATCTGCTATTTAAGATAGGTTTGGTACAATTATGCCTGTTGCAGTGTTTGTGTCTCATTTCTTCCAAGGATATGGAACTTCACTTTTTCTGTTAAAACTAGAAAAAGATTACAATAAACATGTCTTACTCTGTGATATAAAGCTCAAACTACAAAAGATAGATTACACAAAATTACTCTCACTTGCATTCTGAAGATGGAGCTTGTCATTAGAAAGATGAACACTTTATATTCTTCTTACATTTTCTAATATTAAAATGACAGATATTATGGCAAGCACCATAATCTGTTCCACTGCAGTGCAAATGGTGCCCATCACCTCCCTAATAACACTGCAAAAGCTAGAGATGAGAGTTCATTATTTTCTTTGCTGTCTGTCGAGATATTGCTGATCCATATAATTATTGCCACTGCAGAGATGTGCAGTGTTGGGACAGCATTAGTGCTCTTCCCTGGGCAGTTGCACTGTACTGATATTGGGACTGTATTGCTCCCAGCATTGTTATACTGGAAACATAGGTCTGATAAATTCTGTTTGTATTTCAATATCTGTTAAAGGTTATAGGCAAGCTCCAATTTCTTAGCATTCAACTGGGAGAGAGCAGCTTGCTGCCCGAGCTGACACGGATAAAGCTGTACACTCAGCAGGGTCCTACCCTTTCCTTGATAGAGGCAAGGTCAGCAAGTCTGGTTCTTTCCACTTGCATCTCACTTAAGAACAATAGCCCATTTTCAGCTTCTCTTTCAGTGACTGAGACCAGAAAAGTCTGTTATGTGGTCACAAATATAGGCAGTGAGGAGTTTTCCAACTCAGCAGATTTCATCTCATGGATCCAAAAGCAGATTTATCTAAAACATGCACAGAGAGTGTACTGGTTTGGGCTGAACTTGTGAGCAGGCATGGGGGACGTACACAGGGTACGTGCAGCACAAGGTTGGCCCAGGACACAGGAGGCCTGCGTTCAAGTCCATGCTCCATTGACTTCTGTATAAGGCCGTGATTCTGTCCCTCTGGTGAGACACATCCTCACTGCCCTGTTTCAGGTCCTATTGCAAGCAGGCTATGCACTCAGTGCAAAACTGCCAGAATTAGTGATCTCATATGAAAGGAAGCACTGGTCGATGACTTAGTTTCAGCAGCAGCTCAATGACCTGAGGATGTTTTCCTTCTAACGTAAACAGGAGCATTTAATCTCCTACTTTACCGGGCTCTGTTTGACTTCACCTACCATTATCGCAATGATGTTGGTGGAGAGCAGAGCTAGCCCTGGATTATGTACAGTACCCATAACAAATGTAATCAGGCTGAATTACCAGGGATTGACTCTTGGGCTCCTGGAAATAAATTGCAGTATTACATTTGTCACCTGTGAGCCTTTAACAGCCACAAAACACTCACAGCATAGGCCTATGGTCAACTTCAAGCAAATTATATAAGGCACTTCATGCTGTGATTAAGATGAACTGGACCCTGAAGACTGATGTGCATGTTCATCACAATTTATCTTCAAAGATTGCCTATAAATCCTAAAAAAGGAGGTGTTCATTGGCTTTTGGGTTTGTTTTTTTTTTCAAGCAAAAAGGAATGTAAGTATATTTAAAGTTACATGAATGTAACAGTATAAACAAGAACGGAGCATTTTTAAATCATGTCCAGTTAAAGAAGTACCAGGAATTACATCATTTTTTCAGGATCCACCATTTACTTTCTGACACTGACACCAGCAGATCCATTATATGGTCCAAATTCATGGCCAAACACATCTTGCACTTGTGTCCAATATATACACAAAAAAAAGGTAAATCTGATCCCAAGCAAATGTTAATTTGAGGCTTTTCCCTCCACACCTTCAAAACATGACTTCCAGCATTTAAATGAAGTAATTCAGTTAACAGAGCTTAAAAACAGAGCACAAAATACCAGGAGAATGAGGCCAGCTCTTCAGAGGTCCATCAACTAGGGCTGGAGAACAAGGAAACCCCTTTCCTGCTGAGCTGGTCAGTGCCACACTCTGTGTACTACCGAGATCATGGGGCACAAGGCTTCCTCTCCACTTGCTAGCCTGCCTCTCACATAGAGTCTGGGTGACAAACAATGATAGGACAAGAGGTAATGGGCACAAGCTGGAACACAGGAGGTTCCACTTAAATTTGAGAAGAAACTTCTTCTCAGTGAGGGTGACAGAGCACTGGCCCAGGCTGCCCAGAGAGGTTGTGGAGTCTCCTTCTCTGGAGACATTCAAAACCCGCCTGGACGCCTTCCTGTCCAACCTCATCTAGGTGTTCCTGCTCCGGCAGGGGGATTGGACTGGATGATCTTTTGTGGTCCCTTCCAATCCCTAACGTTCTGTGATTCTGTGATTCTGTGAAAAGCAAGGGGACAGCTCTTTTTGGGAATGAGTCATGCCAGAGAGCTAACACATGGAAAAGGGCATCATTCTGCCTACTGGCTATGCCCTACATTAGCTCAGCCCACCTCTCCTCCCCCTTCCTTGCTTCTCCTAGGTCAGTGGTGACTCATCTGTACGTTAATGGAGGCCTCTGAGGCTTAATTCACTATCTAAAAAGAGCTTTGAGACCATCAAGTGAAGGACGCTAAAGAAGCACAAAGAGGTAAGTCTTGTAGCTCATATCCATGTGCTAAGTATGTGACTTTGTATTTTTTTTTCCTTTTATAAAAAAAATATATATACCTGATCATAGACCAGGGAGAGAGCCCCTCATCCCCTCCACCCTTCCCCCCGTGATGTATCTTCCCCCTTTGCTTTCTTGTGTGTGAAGTTTAGAAAGAGGGGATCCAACATACCCAGCAATCGAATTTGCATGACTGCGCCATGTAAAACGAAGAACATCCAGAGGGGCTGAGAACAGTCCACGCAGACCTGCATGCCAGTGCTGGCACCGTTGTGACTCAAGTGCAGCTCACCATCTGAATTCACCATAAATCCAAGGATGTCTCCGCTCTGGAGGGGCACCACGACTCGGCAGATGGCCCAGAACTCCTTTCGGTCGACCAAGGACTCGGGGTTATAGGGAAGGTCACTGGGGCGCAAGGTGCTGGGGTCACAGGATGTCACCCCATATGACAGCGTCCCCGTGCGCACGGCGTTGGACTTGTTGATTTTGACAAAAATGGTTTCATTGATCCGCAGGGGTCTGCTGGTGAAAACCAAAGTCCTCTCCTCTCGGGCGTGCTCCAGACGGGCCACGGTTTGGTCATCGAGGATTTTGACGTGGGGTCCCCGGAGGTGGTGGAAGCGGAGGTCGCTCTCCAGCTGAGAGGGGAGGAGGTGGGAGTGCTGGGAGTTGAGGGAGTTCTGCGGGATGGGACACGTGGTGGCCGTGACATGGAAAGACTCCTCCTGCAGGTTGAGGTCACACAGGCTGACCGAGAGGCGCGTGTCCTCCGTCTCCCGCCGCAGGGAGGGCCGGCGGATGGCGGTGAAAGAGCGGGGCCGCAGGCAGTCAGGAGGAATGATTTCACTGTCTGTGGGAGAGAGAAGATAAAAAAGGGGTCACTTCAGGGAAAATTAAAGTGTCCAGGAGCTTGCAAATCACTATTGTTTTTGATTCATATGTTTAAAAGGGAAAATCAGAAACCTGTTGCCATTAATAGGTTTTCCCCTTTAAAATATGGAAGCAGAGTATCATAAAATGCATTTGCAATTGATTGCTGTTCTGGTACTTTCCTCACCAGCATCACCATTTTCAGCTTCTGAGCAGGCAGACTCAAAATCAATGGAAAGAATTGAACAAGGGAGGCACTCCTTGGAGAGGGGAAGCAGAGGGTAAATATCTGAAGTACACTCTGAACATATCAATCAATAGCTATACAGGCTCCAAATCATCACACCCTCTTTATTGTCTACAGTAATTCTCATAGATCTAGGAAATAAATATCTAACTACACATTTTTTTATTTTCAAAAAAATGCTATGTTCAATTCGAATTTATTTATCATCATATAAAATTTAGTTAATATTCCTGTATATAATTAATCATTAGTGTTCTGGTGCTCACTGCAAACCAGTACAGATACGGATTTCACACTGCAGAACTTGGGAATATGCAGTTTTCTATAAATAACATAGAATCATTTATTATCTCCAAGCCAAATAATTAAAAACCAAATCCACAGACATATAACAAGGAAGGATGATGCTTACACACTCAAATCCACCAGTGGAAACAGAATTACACCTTATCCTCTTTGTTAGTCTCACCTGCTGTTCCAAGAGCTAATCAGCAATTTCTTTGATTCTTTTTCTAAGGAACATAATCACCTGCCTCTAATGCCTAAATTACTTTTATTTAACATATCCCTAGCTATGCTGTTACAATAGAAATTTAAAAGAGAAAAATACAGAGAAAAAATATTTAGACATAATATAAAGTAAGCTGAGATAATGCAAAGGTTTATATTTATGCCTGACTTTCTGAACTCTGAGAAGTCCATAGCATTAAGAGACCGTTCACCTTGAGAAAAGTGAGCATGTGGGTAATTCTCTGCAAATGCTGTAATAAGGTATGACCCATACTGACTGCTCCTCTGCAGGAGCCATGCCTGAAGACTGTTGTGGTTCAAGCCTGGGTCTCAACAATATGAGGTGGGAGCACCTCATACAACACAATCCCCCACAAGTGGCACAAAGCAAGACACCAGCCTGGGACCTGCTGCAGGCACAGCACAAGGTGGATCAAGAAGAGGCAGAGCACTCATTCCTGCCCTTGCAGAGGGCACCTCTTCCAGCCACGTATCCTTGGGATTTTCTTTTACAACAACAAAGGAACAGGACCTCAGGTTACCTGAGTATTTTCCCAATGGGATGCACCCTCTCCCAGTACACCAGAGTAATGGCTCCATACTGGTATGCCAAGGAGAAATGCCAGCTACTGAATAACCAACATGTCCTGCAATATTTGAGGTCTGACTAACAACTTTTCCTGCTCTCCTCTTCTGGGAGTCCTGACAAGAGCACACCCACACACAGTTTGGCTTCAGTAGAGCTCTTTGCTTTGCTTAAACTGGATTATTCTGGGCTCCTCTTTAAGCGAACTGCTATTACAGGGGAAGCAGAGTCTCAAAATAAAAATGGGCTTTGTTACTCATATTTGATTTTCCACGTATTGATATTTCATCTTATCTTCTCAGAAGTTAATTAAAGAAAAGAAGGCATAAATAAAATTGGAAATTATCTAGAAGTAATCTAGAAGTGGGTCAGATTAATGCATTGTAATGTATGGGCTAGCATTTGAATTGCAAGTGATCCTGCTGGATAGAATTAGACTTATTTTACCCTCCTTTGGCTGGAAACCCACACAGGAGAACAAATTAATACTGGCAGCTGACGACGATCCTTTGGTGTAGGTGAATGGGCAGAGACCTTTCTGACTAGGAACAGAAGGTCCTCTCTATTTTATTCTCTGTAACTATGCATGTGCAGCCTGGCTGACAAATGTGATATGTGGGTAGCTTGCAGCCAGGGTTTTGAAACAGCTTGTTTTCCACCAGGACGCTTGCATTTCGCTTTGGCTGCTGGACAAAATATCTTTTTCCATCTGAAAAGAGGTTAAGGGAGATGGAGTTCTTATGCAGACACAGCACATGGCAGTGATAGCAAACCAGGGTTACACATCCAACTGTTTTACTTAAATCCATCAGTAGCTCAGATGCCAAGCCACTTAAGGGATAAGATGTCTCAAGCATATGGGATTGGCTGTGAGACTTAGGTTCATTAATGTTTGCAAATACCCATGGAAGAAGGGATTGCAGTTTACTGGTGGGTTTGTGAAAATTTAGAGATGAGTCTCTAAGAGATGCTGGCCTGCTCCAGGGCTTTATGTTTTTAGAAATCACAAAATACTCAGCCAAAGAAGAAAGAAAAATCCCATAAATATGAAGTAAAACAAAAGCAGGATTCATCTTTTGGGGTGGTTATGTAGGTTGGAAGAGATGTGGAATGTCATTTACCCAGAATAACTGGTAACGGCCAAGGGCTATGAAAGAACAATTCTGGTGAAATGTGAAACAAATGAGGTGACTTTGAGCAGTTGCTTTCACCAGAAGATGCCCAGGAACAAGTTGTTCCACTAATTTCAGCTGTCACTTTTTAAACACAGACCAAGCTGTTCACAATGAACACAGATCAAGCTGTTCATGCTGGAGTGGGCCGTAACGCAGCCTTACTTCTGCAGAATAACTACAACTGACCTTTAATGCCTGCAAAGGAGGGACTCTCCCTGTAGGAGTGTTCAGGCACATTTTTATTTGCAGAGACAAACCTGGAGCACACATGAAAAAAGATGGAATAACTTTACGTGACAAGACTGTAAAATACAGACCATGTCCAATGACCCATTACCGAGATCACCCAGCTTCAGCCTGAAGAATTTAGAAACCATCCCTTTTTACTAAATATTTAAGGTTACAAAATTTCCTGTATAAGGCAGTTGGCACTGTTCCTTTCAGAAAAGACAGTGGGTGACAGATCTCCTTGGGTGAGAATGGATGGAGCTGCGAGTGAAGACCACAGCTCTCAGTGAGTCACCAGAGCAAGTGTTAACCCAGCTGGCTGGGGTACCTCCAGCAACTGGCTGTGACTACGGCAGCTCCATGTTGGCCAGGTAGCTTTCCAGAGAGGTTTTGCTGAGCTCTTCATCAGTGCAGTTATGATGGAAATGCTGGATTTAGAGACTTCAAGTTTCTGCTAGCACTACAGACACAGCCAAAGCAGAAATTATTTCTACTACTTACAAATTTTCTGCTTCTCAGCTGAAGAATCTGAGACACTGCATTTTTGTAAAGGATGCCTAACTTCACAAATCCCTTTGTATCTTTTTCTGGCTTTCTTTAAGAAAAAAAGTAAGCAGGAGTAATTAATTTAGCAAAGTAAAAGTGAAGGGCACTTGAACAGTTCACCCATCTTCTGTTTTCTCCTCCTCTTTTCATGGAGTTTATCTGCAAAATTTAGATTCTCAGCAGCTGATTTCTTACAAAGAAAATTAATTTGAAGTATCTCCTCAGACCAGAGGCTTCAAAGCTCTCCATTTTCCTGCTCAGAGGGCAGGGAAGAGCCTCCAACTTCACATGGGCTCAATGTGACTGCAGTAACACTTTAAAACAGCACTTACAAGGAGCTGGTGAGCTGCCAGGTACAGCTATAATTGCTGCATCCAGATCAGAAGTGTTTCACTACCACCTTTTTTTTTAACCACTGCCAACTGTTGTCTTCTTCAAATTATCTATTTCCTTAACCACGTATAATGACTATAATACATATTTATTATAGATATCACATACATGCACACTTAATATAGCTACATGCACATCCAAACACAAATGCATTTCTAACCACCAGCATGCACAGATCATCTCAGTCCCACACAAACCCAAAGGGGATGTGTCACTGTCAGTGTCACATCATCATTTCCTTCCTTTTTTCTCTGTCTGTTACTGCCTGAAGGTTTGACTTTCCAAGGTCATGAGCAGCCAGTATTCACACACCTGTACAGGATCTGAGCAGAGCAAACTCAGCACACACACACACACACATACACACACGTATGCTGGAAATTTGCTGAGTCCTGTATTTAACTGCAAACTCTAGGGACACAGAACTCCTCTTGACACATTTTCTGAGATTTGTGCAATCTTATGGCCTCACAAGAATTATGTTTCCTCTGAGTATGAGGGCTGCAACCAGAATGGGATATGGAAGACCTAGTTTAAATATACCAAAATTGAGACCTATTACTACAAAAAATAACTTCAAATTAGGGGACTCAGACTGCTAACCTAAGAAGCTATTCCATTTCTAATGATCTTCACTCCCAGGAGAGCGAGCAATGCTGAGAAAACAAGGAACAACCTACTCATTCCTTGCATCTGGAGAACATTTCTATCCTCAGCTACTAAGCAGTGTAAAAAATTGGCAAGGTCAGAACCTTGCTGGTATACGCCTTCCCTTCCCGTACACAGCTCCAGTTCTTTCATTCCTTTTGTTCTTTGCTTTACTACTTCACAAGTGCATTTTTCTTCTCTTAACTCCTGGCTTCACTGGGTAATAGCATTTTTAGTGAGCACTGGTGCTCATTGTATTATTTCCATGACTGAGGAAACTCAGAGGTGCTAAGCTACCAAAAGACACCTTGAAGTCAGTGGCCCCTACAAGAATACTCCATATAATCACACAACTGCAAAAGGATGTATGCTGTACTATTTCCACCACTCTGAGGGGCTTGATTCCTACTCAGGAATGCAGATGAAGGCTCCATCAGCACGGCCTGCCATGAGGAGTTTTGCAGGGAGGACAGCTGGCTTTCCAACACCTGGAATCTTGCACTATCTCTGCCATGGTCTACAGCAGACTTATGAGGCTAACAGTACATTTGGCAAGACTCTGACATTGCAGGGAGACGTGTTTGAAATATGAGGCAGATGTAACACGCTGTAAAATAGCATCGCATTCAAAGGCAATTGGGAAAAGCAACCAGTCGTAAGACAAGAAATAAACCCGCGCTTCTGGAAACCTTCTGTCACTCCCAGTCTCATACTCCCCATCATGGGAGTGCAAGTATTAATCCCAGCTCAGCTGCCTGCCTTGTGAACTCTGTCTGTGTCGTGCTGTGGCAATTTTTACTCCCTTGCTGACTCAGTCCTAGCGAGCTGATGTACACTGCTGAGAAACTGCCATACTACAAGTAGCCAGAACAATTTCTATATGTTCTTTATAGCTCAATTTATTAGGTACTTTAAGATGGCTAAGGATTGAAAACTACTTGTATTCTCATTTATCCCTTTTAAAAGAAGGATGAAGATTGCTGTGGCTGGGGGCAAGGAGGAATACCTGTTCCCAAATCCCTTTGGTTACCAGCTTGCCCAATGTGTGTATGGTACCCAGTCCACAGCATCTCCTTCACTGGAAAGAAGAGCAGCCATGACTGTGTCTGGGAAGAGGAGGAGCACTGTGTGTGGCCCTGGGTTTAAAATCCAACCAAACCAAAGCATGACTGGAAGCAGATCTTCATGTAGCCAGCCGTACTCACAGTGTTCAAGACATCCTCATCACCGTGAGATGCTCTGCTCTAGGCTCTCTCAGGCTCTGCCACATGTATCTTAACTGTTTTATTGGACCAGGAGGAGCTATGCAAACAGGAGAGTGAAAATTGCCCTGACTTAAAATAAACACAGGAGAAAAATTGAGAAGTGAAGAAAGCTCAGGCAACGCTCACAGTCATTAAGAAGCAAAGCTCCACTCACAGAGCATGTCCAAAGTGCTCTTGCTTGCTGGCAGCGTGTCTGAGCAGACACTCATAAAACTGTTTTTCTGCAAACTTGTACTCTCCATGTGAGGTCTGGAGAGGAGGCTGGGCTCTGCTGCGCACAGTGTAGCACTGCAGAGACCCACGCTCCCGAGCGGTGCTTCTGCTCTGATGCTGCACACAGGTTTCCCACCCCCTCCCCTGAGTGTTACTGTTAAATCTTGAATTTATATGATCCGAGACCACTCCATTGTGTTTATTTCTCATAAACCATCAGGCGCCAGAATGCAGCTTCTAGGATCATGCAATGAAGCCACTTTCAGAGCGTTATTGTAGCATGTGGGAGGCAAATGTTTAAAATCCCTCAAAGGAATGATTCAGACTAAAAAACCTCCTTTGCCATATACTTAGGAATTCACTTCTACAAAGCACATTTCCCTTTATGAACAACCAAGAAATCAAACTGCCTGAGTTATTGCCTCAGATCAACCATTCCTTCTCCTTGAAAACACCCACATCAAATCAAGGACATCAGTTAAGTAAACACCTACTTACACAATACATGCATATGTGCATGGGTCTATTTCATTGACAGTATAAATACCCCATTTCAAATAAAGCTGCTTCCACTGCTCTCACTGCTTTGGCTCCTGTTTTTTCGCATGCTCACAGGAATATATGCAAAACTACAGCCCACAGGCAATGTCACTTGTACCAGCTATATATGTAGGATGCCCAGGCTGTTCTTTAGACAGAGTGAAATCTGCTCTGGGGCAAATAGCATCTGAGAGCAGGACTCAGCTGCTGGGCTCTGCAGCAGAAGACATTCCTTGCCACACAAACAGAAAGGATATATAAATGGTGAGCGGGAGGCAGGAAGAATTAATGTTCTTATTTTATAGACTGGAAACTGTGGGATGGAGTAAGCTGTCCAAGGGGATAGATGACTCCTCTTGCAGAGCTCTAAAGTGAAACATCTTGGGGGTTAGCCCAGTGCACAACAAAACCACCCTGTTTTCCATGGTGCACCCTCTCATTTCCTAACTCTCAATTCAAAGCCACCTTCTCTACCTGCTGCTCCTCAGCTTCCATGTGCCGATTGCTCCTCTCACCTCAAAACTGAACCTACTTGGGACTCCTCACCCATTATGGGATCCCAATGGTCAGTATGAAGACCACTGTTCAGTAATTCCTCCAATACACCTGCTTGGCGGTAGAAGGTGAACGTAAGTTTTGTGTGCATTCACATGGTTAAAGCAGGAGTTAATGGCTATATGCAAGTTTTGGCTTCCTGCTCATTGCAATCTGAAAGGCAAGCTGACTGGTACTTCGTAACACCCATTTTACTTGCAGGAATGACAGATATTTAAATCAACTGAGTGCATTTATTTGGTTGTGACCCACACAGTCCAAATTTGCTTTCTGATGAGATTCGCTTTCTGATGAGAAAAACACTCAGGTGTTTTTCTACTATTGCTGAAAGCATTTGAGAGAATTTCTGCTATAAGCAGGGGGCAGAAGTCAAAGTCCAAGCCAAGGGTTACAATGAGTCTAAAGCTGGAGCTCGTCTGTAGGAGAAACAGTTCAAGTTTACACTAAAAATTGTCACCAGATTCTAAAGCTAGGTTACAAAACAAAGGCAGACCATTGACTCTGGAGCCAAATGCAAGGCTACAAACATCTTCCACTTTAACAGAAATTAGTAGAAATCAACAGTGCTTAATAAATAACTCACCGGCTCATCTTCGCTTTGTGTTTCCATTTGCTTGGAAAAAAATGAGCATTTTTTCCCAGGCATTTTGGGAGAGATTGAGCACTAAAGCTATTTGGTTTGTATGACTCACTTTTAGAGAGAATAAAGAAGAGAATAAACTTAGCCTTTTAGTTGTCATCAACTGCTAGGTGTTTGATAAATTTATTGTGCAAATCTGGTGGTTTTCTGTGGCCATTTAGCACCAAATCCTGCTTTGAGGGAATGGTGCCTTTGTACCATTAAGCACAGAGCAGCTGGTGTCCTGCCAGATGAATCTCAGGAAACCCAGTTCAGAATACTTTTTTAAGGATATAAACACCCTCCCTTGGCTTACTGGGATTATGATGGATTTCTCGCTGTGGATTGTCAATAGTACGGATAAAATATTACAGCAACACAAATCAGAAACAAACAAACAAGCAAAAATCTAGATTCTAAGAGAATGTGGGCTCATGTGCTGCCAGCATCCAAGCTGAAATATTCGAAAAGAAAAAAGTACAAACCCCTGAGCTTTAGGGAATTGCAGCTGCTTTTAGGCCAGAGTGAACAACTGCAGTTTCCAGGCCAGTTTATTAACTAAATTGATCATCTGCAAATTCTTCAATAAAATCTGAAGAATGAAAGTATACAATCTCATAGATGAATAGGAACATGGTTGAAGGTACAAACATTGAGTACTGACTAATAAGATGTAGTTGTGGGACACATGCTATCTAATAAAGTGCTCCGAACCAGCCTGGCTCACAACAAACATTCATACAATCCCGCCGAACATCTGTAAGCATGCCAAATTGATTTGCACACATGAAACAACACAAAGAGCATAACTAGCCTCATAAAATTGAAATAAATTACTGTTTTCCTTAGCAAATATGACTGTTCCAGAAGAGTCTGACAGAAGATTATGAAGAACAAACTTCCTCATGGTGTTACAGTTGTGGATTTGTTTTCTTTTCCACAAAAGTTGATGCTCAGACTCTGCAGGGTGCTGGCAACATCTGTGTTACAAACAACACATTTTGGGTTTTGTTCAGGAAGGCTTTTCATTTGGAGTAAACTCATCCTCCCCAGCCAGTGGTCCTGAAGACTGACACATGTCCTTCAGGTTGAAGATGCGCTGAACCACTGCCACAGCCACCTCTGCATGTCGGCACCTCCTTGTCTGATTCCTTTTATTGTGTTCATGGGTTTTCCATTTGGTGTTTTCTAACTCCCCACAAAGTCAGAGAAGTGCTGTTTGAGCAGAAGTCATCTGCCTTGGGTTTTGAGAAGACCACCTAATCCTTGTTATTCACTCAGTCTATGTGCCACTCACACACGTGAAGTCTCTGAACTTTACTCACACTCCCACGCAATGATTTTCACCTCCATTGCCCCAGGCCTCCTGGACTCCATGAACAGCTATTATTCCTCTTGAAAACCACAGAAAAAAAATCATCACTTTTAGGACCATACTGACATTTTTTAATCTCAGTCCTGCCTCTCTCTGTAGAGTTTTCCCACCTTTTCTTTCCAGATCCTCTTATTCTTTCTACAGCTCGCAATTCTTTCATTATTTGTTTTTATTACCTGTGCAAGACCTAACTTTCCCTGGAGACTTTATCTGATGCTTCCTGATCTTTAAGATGTACATTCCTCTGTAGAAAATATCTTTTTTTTTTCCTTCTTCATGGAAGATAAAGGCAATAATTGCAATTCCTGGTTGTCTAATTATAGAGCACTCTTCACATACCCAGTGACTTCATTGCTTACTCATGGCACTATCATCCCTTTTACCTTCCTCTCCTCCTAGAAATTTTGATTTTCTTATCTCGCCTACTGAGGTAAGACAGTAATTTACCATTGCATGCAGTGTAAACTCCACAGCTTTACCTTCATGTATTGTGTTGCAGATTTCTATGGGCCCTCCAACAACTCTATTTCCAATCCTCCTTACGTTACTGTGCTAATGTTTCCATAGCATCTCAGTGCTCACAGCCAATTTCCAAGCTACATCAGACACATCCCTTTCATCCCCTGAATCATCTGACAGCAATCTTCTTCAAAACAAGCACATTCTTCCTCCTTCCCATCCACCATCCTCCCTCCCATGCTATTTATGTTTCTTGCATTTATCCTTTTTCACTTGCCTTCATTTACCCCTGTGTCTCCATGCAGGCATGGAGATGATGACCCCTCCAACTTCTCCCCACGTTTCCCAGTGAAAGGCTCAGTGACAGTTTTACAGTCAGGGAGAATTCAATCTACCAACAAACACCTCGTTCCTGCCAAGGTCTCTCCAAGGTCCAGCATCTTACTCAGCACCTTTGCTCACTGAACTGTGTTAATGCCATTGGGTCTTCCTCCTTTTGCTTCAGAAACCCAGAAACACTGCTGGAGATCACCTTCTTGGGCTCGCTGCAGTTCTGCTTGGTTTAGCAGATCTGCCCAAAGGCACTGCTAACTGATAAACTCCCTGGACATCACAAGGATTTTGCTGCCCCGCAGCTACCTCACTAATCAGAGCTAAGAGCACATTTTCTAGTGAATATGTAACCTGTAAAGGACAGTGATAATATGTAATATTTCAGTCAACTGCCTGAAGAAAAAAAAATATTGAAAGATATAGTATTTTGTGTTGATCTGAAACAAAGTGCTCAGTTTATCTTGCTTTTATAAAAACAACTGAGTACTGGACCAAGAGCTTCTCCAGTTGATTTCTGGGGCTTGTTTGGATATCAAACATTTGACATTTTCAAGATTAAAACAGTATTTCAAGACTCAAAGCTGAAATATATCATTTCGAAAATAGTGAAAGCAAGCAGCTAGAGTTTGCCAAAAGTGTTTCAATTTTTCAGCCATGACTAATTAAGTTTACAGATCATCTCTCCTCCTCCAAGCTGGTTCCTCACCTAAAGATCCAACCACTATATTTCTGAAAGAATATACATAATGCTATTTGTCCAGAATATTTTCTTTGTTTTAATTCCTAATATTTCTTTCTTGGATAATTTCCACCCCAGAATCCAGCATGAAGAAGCCCTCAAAAGCTTTCTGACTTACTTTCCACATGTACAAAAAGTCATTGCAGCCATTACACCCCATCCACTCCACTCCCAAGAGCTGGTACAGTCTGCAAGATGCACTCTCCCAGTTATGTATGGAAGTAAATCAAGGCTTTGTTTGATGAGCTTGTTTTAAAATAGCACAAAATTATTGCAGTCTGCACGAATCCAGAAAAATTCAGCACGTGTTTAGGTCTGTTCCATTTCATGACAGCACTTAAACATCCACTTCATCTAAACAAGTATTTCTATCCCAAGGAAGGCAATGGGACATACACACAAGTATATCAGTTGTCTCAAATCAGAGGGACAGGGTAAGGTTTAAAAACTACATTCCATGTAAAAAAACCCAAAAAAGTTCTTATGCCAAACCCACTTTCCATCACTGTCCCATTGCATCCTGCCAGTGGAGTGAACAGCAAAGGAGATTACCTGAAACAGTAACCCTAAATCAGTCATTCCAGCTGTCACAGCTGGACAAAATTAGGGGGCAATCAAAGAGAGAGTCAATGCCCACTTCTGCCAGCTGAAAAGTTCACCTCCTCAACAAATTCTTCACATATTCTGCCATGGCAAATGCCTGCTATGCTTGTGATTTTTTAATGAATCTTGTAACCAGAGCTTCAGCTAACTCCTTAACAAGCAAAAAGACAAATTCTGCTCTCACGTACCCCAAGGGAAAGCTTTAACACCTTAGCTATCAGTAAAGCTAATTTAAATGCACAGATCATAGGATGTGGCCTCAAAAGGTTTAGACAGAAAGAGGCTTTTCTGAAGCTGCAAATTGAAAGTATAAACAAGAATCAGCCAGAGGAGCACAGTTTGGCTGCCAGTCAGGGCAATGTAACCTTGCTAAAGCTACAGGATTTGCATGGAGAATAAGGTCCAGAGTGCACTGCCAGATGCTAAACACAGCTGCAGCCCCAGTGGCCAAACCTTCCTCAGCACCTTGAGGAAGGGGACCTGAGGCTTTGGTTCCCAAAGGTTCCTGCTCTGCTCTCATACCATCTTCCCATAGCACTGCTTTTCTTCCTCTTCTTCCTCCCTTCCCTACCTGACACTCTTAAGCACAAACAAGTTTGGTCCTGCAGGGATCCTGAGGATGAGGTGGAAGATGGTCTTTTGGAGAAACTGGATCCTAAAACTGAGACCCAGCCCCTGTCGTGGACAAAGTTGGACTGTCTGATGGGAGCCAGACACTGACCTAGAGGGAAAAGTCCTCCTGCAACCATCTCACAGTTTCTCTGGCAAAATCACTGCACCACTGAAGTGCCAGCTATAAGCATGGCACTGGAGAGATGCCTGACCTTGCAACTGCTTTGTGCTATTACTGGTCCCTGAGACCTTTCAAGGAGGGGTTGGGAGGTGGGTAAGATACAAGCACAAAAAAAATGCAGTGAGTTTTTTGGCTCTCTTCCATTCTTTTTCTTCTTTGACGTCCTGTTAAACTCCTGTGACAGATATCTACTGTTTCTCAGCAGCTTCCTTTTGCCACATGATGCCCAGTTGTACCGCTCATGCATTTTCACTAGGATTTAACATCTCAGCTTACGCCGAAGGTCACTCTCTCTGACTGACACACGCTCTCAACCTCTTCCTTACCTGCTTGTAATATATTGGTTTTGCACCAGTTTGGCTAGGTATGGGTACCAGTGTCCATTCATCCACTTGGCCAGTGGCAATCTACTAAGATTGCCATGACTTTATTTTTGCCCTCTATTTCTGTTAGCCCATGATGCTATACTTCTCTGGTTTGGGAAAGAACTAATCAACCCCCTACTTCTTGATGGTTTGTAAACAATAATGTTTAGCTCCAGAATGTCATGAACAAGCTTAGTTTTGGAGATTAGACTGAACTAGGAATAATCAGTAACAAAAAGAACCAATACAGCAAAATTATAGGCTGCTATCTCTCTTGCTGAGATCTATATGGATATGATATGGACTAGAGAGATGGTAACCAATAGAGGAGTGACTCATCCAAACACAAGGATTTCTCATCCCATTTATAGACTCTTTTTAGCTTCTCCCTCCTTCAGCATCAAAATTTAAAGCATTATTTGGTGGCAATGTTATTGTGAACCTTTCTGCACATGCTCTGAGCTGCTGTAGGGAACTATCAAACCCTTGCTACATAACAATAAAAATTGCTGGGCTTTCATCAACTGAAATGTCAACAGCAGCACCAGTGATGCCTTGTTCAGTCTAAAGGTCTGTATGGGACCTGGTTATGAGAGAAAAATGGTTCCTCTCTCCACTCTAATCAGTATGGTCCCACTATTCCTGGTACCATAACAGCATTGACTTTAAAAAATGCAAGCTTTATTTTTTTATTTACAACTGGAAAAATATTATTTGCTTCTCAGCAAAGACATAGTCCAGTCATCAGAGCAAAAGCCTGAATAATTCTCATTTGCATTCAATTTTGCCCACCACAGGAAGGTACTGGGAAGGCACATTGCTAAAACCCATGCATCTCTGAAAGCTAGAAGAGAAGAAAAACCAGATTATGTGCTCAAATCTAACATTATCCTAATACCTAAAACAGAGAAGAAAGGGTTACTAATGGCTGCAATTCTGTTCTGTAACTCTTTTTCCTACCAAAGGAAGCAAGGGGGGAAAAAAAATCCCAAAGAGGAGTGTAGGTGACTTATGCTCAGGAGAAAGCCGGTGGATACGTGCAGAAAGGGCCCCACGCAGCTGTACACGCTCTGCTGCAGCTGAAGCCACACTACCAGCCCCTTTTGCTGTATCTACAGGAGACAGAAAGCACTCGGACAGCTGTTGCCATAGCCACCTCTTTATGTGCCAGGGTCAAGTTTCCCTCCGTACAGAAATACTATTTATAACGTGGCTTAGGTGTGCCCTGGGCCTGGCAGTTAAAAATGCCAAGTCCCATCCCAGAGGAGACTATGGCGCAAATTAGACATAACACAGCAATAGACTATGATAAACACAGGGACAAGAGGGTCAGGGCGAGATGGTGAGATGCCACATAAACACCCTGTCAGCTCCTTCACTCTTCCTAGTAAACCCTGTAAAGGCTCTGCATCTGCCGTGCCTTTTTGCAAGTGTCCTGCTAGTCTCTGAGGCTGCAGCCACCCAGTGCTGGCACAGCCTCGGCTGGGACGGGCTCCACAACCTCTCCAGGCAAAGCTGAACCCTCAACACTGGAGCTAAGTAGCCCTTTTGGGAAGCTGTCAGTGCTGCCGGGCCACAAAATCCCCCTGGCCAAGCGCCGTTCCCTCCACTAGGCCGCAGTGGTGCACAGGCCCCATCCCGCTCCCCAGTGCCGAGCTGCAGCCGAGGAAAATGGGCTGCTCTTGGCAGATCTACCACTTTCACAGGACCAGGCGTCTAGGGGCAAATAGGGACAGAATTTAGTCCCTGAACTGGCGTGGAGAAATCATAGGGCTCATAAGGACTGCTAGAGTAGGCATGAGCTTCTCCTGAGAGTAACAGGACTTAACAGCAAAGAGGAACCTGAGTTACGTAGAGCCCAAGTCACTGCATCCTACACCCAACACACCACACAAACTTCACCTGCAGAGGGGCCAGACTGACAGCACTGAGAATAGAAATAGTCTCCATCTGCCAGCTTGTCGGCAGTCAGTGTGCCACATCCTGAGCTCCTGCATTCCACCAGAGAGAGATGAGGTTCAGCCACCTCACGCTTTTTTTGACATTTTTGCTATCCACTGCATCTCACTGCTTTGTCCTGCCAGAAGCATTTAACTCAGGTCTGTTAAAGCTGCTGTGGTTACTCATGCTCTCCTAGGCCCAGAAGATGCAAATTCCTTTCCAAGCACTTTGAAATTTTGTATTTACGGGCAACATGAAGCAAACATAATTCAATAAGGAAACAACAGTATGGCTGTTGGGTTCACTTCTACATTTACAATCAAAACATCTGTGGGGTTAGCAGGCTTGTTAACTGTAGGTAAAGCTGCTGCAGAGCTGAGGGTGCAGCTGAGCTACATGGCAGCTTTGCACGGGGCCCAGCTGGCTGCAGCACCCATGGGTGCAGAAGGGACAGTGTGACTCATGAGCCTGCTTGATGCTGTCCACTTCTACATTAACTCTGCAAGAAGCTCCCCAAAGGCTGCTGATTAGAAGGCAACATCCTCCAGCTCTGTCCCCAGGAGGACAAAGTCACTTCTACTCTCATGTCCTGCTAGTGGACAGTGCCCAGTTTTGGGAGATGAGTCCCATCTCAGGGTGTCAGGGTGGCCCTTCCCAGAGGCATCAGTGCTACGACAAGGGTTCATGGTCCATTTGAAATTAGCCATCCCAAGTAACCTCCAGAGTCTACTTTCTCCACCTCTCAGCCCTCCGGGAAACCCTCACTGTCCCAGAAATTTGACATTTCTTAATCCTGGCTTGTTTTCCAGGTCAGTAGTCTCATTCGCATTGAACGCTGTCACTGTCTCTGTGCCTTTGCCATCGTGCTGAGCGTGCCTGCTCCATGGGCGGCTGGAGGCAGAGCCACAGGAGCCCGCTCATTCGTCAGTGGCTACGCACTCACTCAAAGGATGCTCTGCCACTGCCGTACCTGCCAAACTGCCTCAAAGCCATCACAAGCGCACGTATCACTGATCCCAGAAAACAGCAGGAGGGGAATGATTCAAGGGACAGAGATAGGCAAGCCAGTCATGGCCCGGATTAGCCACTGAGCCCTGCAGGCTCCTTCCCTTTACTTCCTTGGCCACCTCAGTGCCATGCTTATGACTGTGCATTGCCTGCCTGTCTGCGCTGCACAGCCACCTCTGCTTCACTGGAGCTTGCAACCCCTGCAGCTAAATTAAAGACCAGGTAATCCAGCACCATCAAGGAAGAGGCTCAGGATGGTGCCAGGCAACACTTGCTGCAAAACTGACTCATTGCTGTAATGAGAGTACCCAAATCTCAGTGTGCCAGATGTGGAGCAGGGTTGCACACAGAATCACAGAATATTAGGAGTTGGAAGGGACCTCAAAAGATCATCTAGTCCAATCACCCTGCCAGAGCAGGATCACCTAGAGTAGGTCACACAGGAAACTGCACAGAGACTTACTGCCATCTCAAAACCACAAAAAAAGTTATTTTACCCTAAATTAATAGTAGTTAGCACTGGCACCATTAGCCTGGGCAAACTTTGTTGCACCAAGACATCTAACTCTGGCCTGCTGTAGACTCAGCGCATCTCCTGCCCCCAAAACAAAGTGCTGCTTGGTGGATTTCTCAGGTAATATAAAAAGGGTTATTTTTCCCCAAAAAAAGAACAAAGCATGAGTGCATGCGCCTAAGCACATCCCATCCCAAACTGCATTTCAAGTCCAGGCCAAGAGCTCAGCTTGGGCTGCAGTTTAAAGCAAGGACCATTTCTGCCATGCAGCAGCTCAGCATCAGCTTTCCCTTGTGCACACGGAGTGTAAACACTCATAACTATTCAGCTGGTTCTGTGGTTTTACATTTAAAATATGTTGCTATGGAGAGCGCAGCACAAGAATGTGCAGGCACCACAACGTAACACAGCAGAAGCAGCCCACAGCTTCTGCTGATATTTGCAAGCCCTCTGCTGCCATCCACACAAAGGCTGAAAATAGATCTAAAGCTCAAATGAAGCATCTGCAATACTTCATTTCTGCCCGTCCCTCCCGGAGGCACTGAGACTTTTCACAAAAATCATACCAAGCATCTCACATATGCTCTGACGTCACCTCACTGATTTCTAATTCCTTGCTGCACACATGCCTCGAAAAGGAAACTCCTTCCAGCCCCATTTTCATTCTGTGTCGTATTTTCGTCTGGGAAGCAGGTTTCCCTCCAGAGCCGCCCTTCTGCCGGTACCCGCAGGTGCTGCTCAGTCCTTGTTACCTTTTAGCCACAAGATAAAGCAAATTCCTTGTGCTGCTCCACCTTGTTGCCCTGCTGACTCTGAAGGATCTGATTTCTGTCATCTCAAGCTAACCTTAGCAAAGGTCACTCAGCAGCAGCAAAGTTATCTCCAAATACATATTCAGTGCAGAGGAAACTGTCTGTACCATTACAGTCACAGCCTTCACAGTCTTCAAAACACATGGACTGGGTCCTGAAGGATGCTGAGCCTTTTCTGATCTCACTGACTTGATGAGACTTGGGAGAGCTCAGCAAAAGCAGCGGAGACTTGAGCCCATAGCACCATGAATGAAGAACACCTTTGGGGCTTTTCTTTCCTATGAATTTTTAAAATATCTGAAATACTGTTTCTTTTCTTTCTCATATTCTGGAGGAATTGATAAATCCTCAACTGAGGCATAAACATGCAGCCATCAGCCCTTGATTTCTAAAAATGTATTTCTATTAAGCTATGAAATTATTTACAGTGGCCATAAACATCCTCCCAGCATCTGGCAGCTGAGAGAAGGCCTTGGAACTCTCTAATTTACTTACATTGTAAACCACTTTCTAATAAATAAATAAGCTCTTAATATCTCACCCACAAAAAGAGGCACATTCTGTACAATACTATATTTAGGGGTTCTCTGGAGGTCAAGGTTTCAGCAGCTGAATTTCTCTGAGGATCTTTCTTTGGTGAGTGTATGTTTAGGCTCAAATGAATTTTCAGCTGAACATCATTATTTTTAAATCAGTTTAAAATTCTTGCATTGCTCTGAATGCTGGTGAAGTGGCTGCACGGTTCTTGTTTTGCCTGAACCAGGGTCAAATTCTGATCTAAGGGGCAGAAAGAGGCAGTTAAAATAGCCAAGCAAACGCTTGCTGATCCCTCAGTAGTCACCTTCCTGGTAGGGACTGCTGAGTCCTTGGGCTGGCTCCTAGGGTGGAGATGCTCTCCAGGCCAGGGGGATGCCCACTGCCAGAGCCCATGGAGGAAGGAGAAGGTCATGCAGCATTGCAAAGAGGTGCAGAATGCTATGCTGTGCTAGCAGGTTTTAGTGCAGAGGGACAGTGGGGACATCCTCTCTCCTGGCTCACCATCCACAGCCCAGCCACTGCCTGCTAGGTTATACAGAGAGGGGAGAAGGGAAAACAAGTATCCCCCAAGTCACATCAGCTGATGCGCAAGGGATGCACCATGGTAGGGCTCCTAATAGATGCTGAGAATATTTAAACTGATGGAAATGTGATTTTCAACTTCTGTGAAATTCACCACAGTGCCCTTCAGGACAAAGGAGTGTGGGTGTCTGGTTCATAGCAATCCTGGATTGAAAAGAATATTGCCAAGATCAAACTTGGTCCAAAATTTGTATTTTGTAAAAAATAGCTATAGCCTTTATAAAACTTAAGGTAAACAAAGACTGTTTTCACATACTGCTTCACTTACCTAAAAATAAAAATCAAACCCTCCCCTAATTTCAACCGGTGCTGGTTAAATGAAAAGGTTAACTAGCAAACAGGAGAAAAAAGTATTTCATCCACTTTTCCATGTCTGAGGCAGAGAGAGAGGGAGGAATGAATCAATTATTAATATTAGTTTTGTTTTAATTGTGTGGTGTTATACTCAAAGACACCTAGAGATCTGAATGAAGAATTTTAAAATAGGAGCCCCACTGTCCTACTATGTCACCAGTGGTCTGCAGACAGCCTCCATGTGAAGGTTTATTTACCCCATTTATCTACAGTTGGAAATGGCTTCATCCTTTGTGGTGGCACAGCCAACCCATCTGGGTGCCCTGAAGAAGCTCTTCCTGAAGCTCAGCCAGGATGGTCCCTGATGTCTTCCCAGGCATCCAGAGCAGAAGGGAGCAGGTCATGAGGCTGCTAGTAGCAACCCCAGTTGGACATAAAACATAACCAGAATGCCAAATAGCTTCACCAGATGCCCCCTGGCTTCTTTGTAAGTTGTCCCTCCATTCCCCATTTCCACAGTGTAGAAGCTCTGCAGAAACCTTTCTCAAACACAGTGAGCTACATCCTGCTACATTTTTTTATAGCTAGTAATTTCCAGTCAGCAAAGCACTATTCCAGTAAAACTAGGCAGAATCTACTGTTTTCTTAAGAAAGATAAACAAAAGGCAAATGCAATGGGATCGCTGCTGGTTTTCAATGGAAAACCATGTGATTTTGTATGTCGTTATTGCAATACTTGAAGCAGCACAGACTGCTTGCTGTTAATAGCACAGATCTGGGGGGAGGTTGAATGAAAGAGCTGCTCAGGGCCTTCAGGAGCAATGGTCTAAGTTCACCCCTGTTGTAACACTGGTCCACTCACGCCAAACAGGAACTTAGCCCTATCGTTTTGAAACTATGCATGGACAGCATGAATAAATCTCATCACCAAGGGTTT